>NW_027656019.1:0-217925 GCF_964235325.1 Thermobia domestica
GGTGGTCTCATCAATCCTGCAAGGGCTTCAAGTATAACAACAGGTACTAACTTCATTTTTTACATTTTCTGTTGTAATCTATAGATTTTCTTTCCCCTTCGTCATGTGTGCAACACTTAGGTAGTATATTTGGTAGTTGTGTTGAAAAAATATACAGGGTGATCCAAAACTTCAACCCTTAATAGTATAAAATTATTGTTTTTTCATCAAGAAATAAAGAAAATGCACCATATACCGAGTGCGCTGTATGTAGTTCTGAATGGTACATGTTCTTACCCCTCGGTTCTCATTCGTCAGCCATATTGTTATGAGGCAATGAGACATATTATGGTATAAAATCTGTTATATTCTGCAAAAAACAGTTAGAAAGTACCAAATATGATATATACAAGGTAGCTTCCCTTCTACGGTAGAGGACTCTGCTTGCACTCACATCATAAAGGGGGCAATGCTCTTCAATTTGAGCTTTAACTCGTTAAAATATGTGCAGAAGTTTCGGAGATATAGCCTTTAGTATATGGTAGTTAGGTGCAATGCCCAACAATATAATATATATAAAAATGACATATATTATATTGTTGAGATGTTACCTAACAACATATTTATACCAAATAGTACAGTTTTGAAGAAAATTGAAGAAAATAATGTTTGAAGACATACTTTTTCGACTTAAGATGAGTGTCACGTGGTCTCATCAATCCTGCAAGGGTTAAATTGCTTCAAGTATAACAACAGGTACTAACTTAATTTTTTACATTTTTTGTTGTAACCTATAGATTTTCTTTCCCCTTCATCATGTGTGCAACACTTAGGTAGTATATTTGGTAGTTGTGTAGAAAAAAATATACAGGGTGATGCAAAACTTCAACCCTTAATAGTATAAAATTATTGTTTTTTCATCAAGATATAAAGAAAATGCACCATATACCGAGTGCGCTGTATGTAGTTCTGAATGGTACATGTTCTTACCCCTCGGTTCTCATTCGTCAGCCATATTTTTATGAGGCAATGAGACATATTATGGTATAAAATCTGTTATATTCTGCAAAAAACAGTTAGAAAGTACCAAATATGATATATACAAGGTAACTTCCCTTCTACGGTAGAGGACTCTGCTTGCACTCACATCATAAAGGGGCAATGCTGTCCAATTTGAGCTTTATTTCGTTAAAATATGTGCAGAAGTTTCGGAGATATAGCCTTTAGTATATAGTTGTTAGGTGCAATGCACAACAATATAATATATATAAAAATGACATATGTTATATTGTTGAGATGTTACCTAACAACATATTTATACCAAATAGTACAGTTTTGAAGAAAATTAAAGAAAATAGTGTTTGAAGACATACTTTTTCGACTTAAGATGAGTGTCAGGTGGTCTCATCAATCCTGCAAGGGCTTCAAGTATAACAACAGGTACTAACTTCATTTTTTACATTTTTTGTTGTAATCTATAGATTTTCTTTCCCCTTCGTCATGTGTGCAACACTTAGGTAGTATATTTGGTAGTTGTGTTGAAAAAATATACAGGGTGATCCAAAACTTCAACCCTTAATAGTATAAAATTATTGTTTTTTCATCAAGAAATAAAGAAAATGCACCATATACCGAGTGCGCTGTATGTAGTTCTGAATGGTACATGTTCTTACCCCTCGGTTCTCATTCGTCAGCCATATTGTTATGAGGCAATGAGACATATTATGGTATAAAATCTGTTATGTTCTGCAAAAAACAGTTAGAAAGTACCAAATATGATATATACAAGGTAACTTCCCTTCTACGGTAGAGGACTCTGCTTGCACTCACATCATAAAGGGGGCAATGCTCTTCAATTTGAGCTTTATTTCGTTAAAATATGTGCAGAAGTTTCGGAGATATAGCCTTTAGTATATAGTTGTTAGGTGCAATGCACAACAATATAATATATATAAAAATGACATATGTTATATTGTTGAGATGTTACCTAACAACATATTTATACCAAATAGTACAGTTTTGAAGAAAATTGAAGAAAATAGTGTTTGAAGACATACTTTTTCGACTTAATATGAGTGTCACGTGGTCTCATCAATCCTGCAAGGGTTAAATTGCTTCAAGTATAACAACAGGTACTAACTTCATTTTTTACATTTTTTGTTGTAATCTATAGATTTTCTTTCCCCTTTATCATGTGTGCAACACTTAGGTAGTATATTTGGTAGTTGTGTAGAAAAAATACAGGGTGATCCAAAACTTCAACCCTTAATAGTATAAAATTATTGTTTTTTCATCAAGAAATAAAGAAAATGCACCATATACCGAGTGCGCTGTATGTAGTTCTGAATGGTACATGTTCTTACCCCTCGGTTCTCATTCGTCAGCCATATTGTTATGAGGCAATGAGACATATTATGGTATAAAATCTGTTATATTCTGCAAAAAACAGTTAGAAAGTACCAAATATGATATATACAAGGTAACTTCCCTTCTACGGTAGAGGACTCTGCTTGCACTCACATCATAAAGGGGGCAATGCTCTTCAATTTGAGCTTTAACTCGTTAAAATATGTGCAGAAGTTTCGGAGATATAGCCTTTAGTATATGGTAGTTAGGTGCAATGCCCAACAATATAATATATATAAAAATGACATATATTATATTGTTGAGATGTTACCTAACAACATATTTATACCAAATAGTACAGTTTTGAAGAAAATTGAAGAAAATAGTGTTTGAAGACATACTTTTTCGACTTAAGATGAGTGTCACGTGGTCTCATCAATCCTGCAAGGGCTTCAAGTATAACAACAGGTACTAACTTCATTTTTTACATTTTTTGTTGTAATCTATAGATTTTCTTTCCCCTTCGTCATGTGTGCAACACTTAGGTAGTATATTTGGTAGTTGTGTTGAAAAAATATACAGGGTGATCCAAAACTTCAACCCTTAATAGTATAAAATTATTGTTTTTTCATCAAGAAATATAGAAAATGCACCATATACCGAGTGCGCTGTATGTAGTTCTGAATGGTACATGTTCTTACCCCTCGGTTCTCATTCGTCAGCCATATTGTTATGAGGCAATGAGACATATCATGGTATAAAATCTGTTATATTCTGCAAAAAACAGTTAGAAAGTACCAAATATGATAAAAAAAAGGTAACTTCCCTTCTACGGTAGAGGACTCTGCTTGCACTCACATCATAAAGGGGGCAATGCTCTTCAATTTGAGCTTTATTTCGTTAAAATATGTGCAGAAGTTTCGGAGATATAGCCTTTAGTATATAGTTGTTAGGTGCAATGCACAACAATATAATATATATAAAAATGACATATGTTATATTGTTGAGATGTTACCTAACAACATATTTATACCAAATAGTACAGTTTTGAAGAAAATTGAAGAAAATAGTGTTTGAAGACATACTTTTTCGACTTAAGATGAGTGTCACGTGGTCTCATCAATCCTGCAAGGGTTAAATTGCTTCAAGTATAACAACAGGTACTAACTTCATTTTTTACATTTTTTGTTGTAATCTATAGATTTTCTTTCCCCTTCGTCATGTGTGCAACACTTAGGTAGTATATTTGGTAGTTGTGTTGAAAAAATATACAGGGTGATGCAAAATTTCAACCCTTAATACTATAACATTATTGTTTTTTCATCAAGAAATAAAGAAAATGCACCATATACCGAGTGCGCTGTATGTAGTTCTGAATGGTACATGTTCTTACCCCTCGGTTGTCATTCGTCAGCCATATTGTTATGAGGCAATGAGACATATTATGGGACAAAATCTGTTATATTCTGAAAAAAAAAAACAGTTAGAAAGCCCCAAATATGATAAAAAAAAGGTAACTTCCCTTCTACGGTAGAGGACTCTGCATGCACTCACATCATAAAGGGGGCAATGCTCTTCAATTTGAGCTTTAATTCGTTAAAATATGTGCAGAAGTTTCGGAGATATAGCCTTTAGTATATAGTAGTTAGGTGCAATGCCCAACAATATAATATATATAAAAATGACATATGTTATATTGTTGAGATGTTACCTAACAACATATTTATACCAAATAGTACAGTTTTGAAGAAAATTGAAGAAAATAGTGTTTGAAGACATACTTTTTCGACTTAATATGAGTGTCACGTGGTCTCATCAATCCTGCAAGGGTTAAATTGCTTCAAGTATAACAACAGGTACTAACTTCATTTTTTACATTTTTTGTTGTAATCTATAGATTTTCTTTCCCCTTTATCATGTGTGCAACACTTAGGTAGTATATTTGGTAGTTGTGTAGAAAAAATATACAGGGTGATCCAAAACTTCAACCCTTAATAGTATAAAATTATTGTTTTTTCATCAAGAAATAAAGAAAATGCACCATATACCGAGTGCGCTGTATGTAGTTCTGAATGGTACATGTTCTTACCCCTCGGTTCTCATTCGTCAGCCATATTGTTATGAGGCAATGAGACATATTATGGTATAAAATCTGTTATATTCTGCAAAAAACAGTTAGAAAGTACCAAATATGATATATACAAGGTTACTTCCCTTCTACGGTAGAGGACTCTGCTTGCACTCACATCATAAAGGGGCAATGCTCTCCAATTTGAGCTTTATTTCGTTAAAATATGTGCAGAAGTTTCGGAGATATAGCCTTTAGTATATAGTTGTTAGGTGCAATGCACAACAATATAATATATATAAAAATGACATATGTTATATTGTTGAGATATTACCTAACAACATATTTATACCAAATAGTACAGTTTTGAAGAAAATTAAAGAAAATAGTGTTTGAAGACATACTTTTTCGACTTAAGATGAGTGTCAGGTGGTCTCATCAATCCTGCAAGGGCTTCAAGTATAACAACAGGTACTAACTTCATTTTTTACATTTTTTGTTGTAATCTATAGATTTTCTTTCCCCTTTATCATGTGTGCAACACTTAGGTAGTGTATTTGGTAGTTGTGTAGAAAAAATATACAGGGTGATCCAAAACTTCAACCCTTAATAGTATAAAATTATTGTTTTTTCATCAAGAAATAAAGAAAATGCACCATATACCGAGTGCGCTGTATGTAGTTCTGAATGGTACATGTTCTTACCCCTCGGTTCTCATTCGTCAGCCATATTGTTATGAGGCAATGAGACATATTATGGTATAAAATCTGTTATATTCTGCAAAAAACAGTTAGAAAGTACCAAATATGATATATACAAGGTAACTTCCCTTCTACGGTAGAGGACTCTGCTTGCACTCACATCATAAAGGGGGCAATGCTCTTCAATTTGAGCTTTATTTCGTTAAAATATGTGCAGAAGTTTCGGAGATATAGCCTTTAGTATATAGTTGTTAGGTGCAATGCACAACAATATAATATATATAAAAATGACATATGTTATATTGTTGAGATGTTACCTAACAACATATTTATACCAAATAGTACAGTTTTGAAGAAAATTGAAGAAAATAGTGTTTGAAGACATACTTTTTCGACTTAATATGAGTGTCACGTGGTCTCATCAATCCTGCAAGGGTTAAATTGCTTCAAGTATAACAACAGGTACTAACTTCATTTTTTACATTTTTTGTTGTAATCTATAGATTTTCTTTCCCCTTTATCATGTGTGCAACACTTAGGTAGTATATTTGGTAGTTGTGTAGAAAAAATATACAGGGTGATCCAAAACTTCAACCCTTAATAGTATAAAATTATTGTTTTTTCATCAAGAAATAAAGAAAATGCACCATATACCGAGTGCGCTGTATGTAGTTCTGAATGGTACATGTTCTTACCCCTCGGTTCTCATTCGTCAGCCATATTGTTATGAGGCAATGAGACATATTATGGTATAAAATCTGTTATATTCTGCAAAAAACAGTTAGAAAGTACCAAATATGATATATACAAGGTAACTTCCCTTCTACGGTAGAGGACTCTGCTTGCACTCACATCATAAAGGGGGCAATGCTCTTCAATTTGAGCTTTAACTCGTTAAAATATGTGCAGAAGTTTCGGAGATATAGCCTTTAGTATATGGTAGTTAGGTGCAATGCCCAACAATATAATATATATAAAAATGACATATATTATATTGTTGAGATGTTACCTAACAACATATTTATACCAAATAGTACAGTTTTGAAGAAAATTGAAGAAAATAGTGTTTGAAGACATACTTTTTCGACTTAAGATGAGTGTCACGTGGTCTCATCAATCCTGCAAGGGCTTCAAGTATAACAACAGGTACTAACTTCATTTTTTACATTTTTTGTTGTAATCTATAGATTTTCCTTCCCCTTCGTCATGTGTGCAACACTTAGGTAGTATATTTGGTAGTTGTGTTGAAAAAATATACAGGGTGATCCAAAACTTCAACCCTTAATAGTATAAAATTATTGTTTTTTCATCAAGAAATATAGAAAATGCACCATATACCGAGTGCGCTGTATTTAGTTCTGAATGGTACATGTTCTTACCCCTCGGTTCTCATTCGTCAGCCATATTGTTATGAGGCAATGAGACATATTATGGTATAAAATCTGTTATATTCTGCAAAAAACAGTTAGAAAGTACCAAATATGATATATACAAGGTAACTTCCCTTCTACGGTAGAGGACTCTGCTTGCATTCACATCATAAAGGGGGCAATGCTCTTCAATTTGAGCTTTATTTCGTTAAAATATGTGCAGAAGTTTCGGAGATATAGCCTTTAGTATATAGTTGTTAGGTGCAATGCACAACAATATAATATATATAAAAATGACATATGTTATATTGTTGAGATGTTACCTAACAACATATTTATACCAAATAGTACAGTTTTGAAGAAAATTGAAGAAAATAGTGTTTGAAGACATACTTTTTCGACTTAAGATGAGTGTCACGTGGTCTCATCAATCCTGCAAGGGTTAAATTGCTTCAAGTATAACAACAGGTACTAACTTCATTTTTTACATTTTTTGTTGTAATCTATAGATTTTCTTTCCCCTTCGTCATGTGTGCAACACTTAGGTAGTATATTTGGTAGTTGTGTTGAAAAAATATACAGGGTGATGCAAAATTTCAACCCTTAAGGGGATCTCCTACCATCTCCGCTTAGGTTTCTAACTCTCCATTTGATAACATGTAAAATTTAATATGGTAATTTCTAACAAAGTATTGCAGGTAATAACTTGAAATTTTTAATACAAATACACAAGACCCATATAAATCCAACCACGGTCTCCAATTTACGTTACATGCGTTAGATTAATTGCAATATATTCTTCAGTAAGTTTGGCAACAGAGAATAAAAAGTATGCTGCAGAGGGGAGAGGGCTGACCACCTGTTTGCTTGTTAGCTGCTTTTAAAAGGACGCTCTTACCAGAAAAATCACGTTGTGATTCTCACTTCTCAGTGGTTAGAATGGTCTGGACTGGAAGAGCCCAAAACCTCTTCTTTCTTCCTTTCACGGTTTGTTTGTTTCTTCCACCCCCTGCTGTCACAAGAAGACAACTTGTTTCGGAAAGCACTTTGAATTAGTAGCGAAAAGCCAAACTGAAAGACACCACGGACGGATTAAAGGGAGGGGCGGTCACTCCCTCCGAGAACATTTGAATACTTCGAATAATCGGAGTAAGAAACTAGAAATTGCGTAATCTAATAAGAAAAGTTTGTTGAAGTATACAAATCAAGACGCATTTTAAGTGTCACAGCATTGTACTCTCATCCCCTCCCCTCCCAATTCCCTTCTGAAGAAGTTCTCTTTTGTTTCTTTGTTCCATATTAGCCTTTACACTTACACTTTCATTATCCAGTATTGATTTCTACCATACCATCTGCACAGAAGGCGAATAAGGTCTACGAGTCCTTCTTGCCCCCTTTTTTAAAAATTGCTAATTATAAAAAAATTTATCGAAAACAATTCATCTCAACGATAAAGACATACACATTCATTATTGCAATTTTAAAATAAACTCGCCGCCTGTCGCGTATGCTAGCGATCTAATATATACGAATAGATGAAAAGTTAGTTTGAAGCGTATTGTTTTTCTGTAATTAAGTCCGAATTCATATTTGTTTCTATTGTTGCATCGACAAAAGTGAGTGCTAAATCGATTTAGGCTCGTTGGTCTTTGCGAGGTCCCTAAAGATGCAAGGCCGTGGGCAGTCGCCCACCACTTGAAACGCCTCTGCACTAGAGGTCTGCACGTGCTCGGGCCTACAAAGAATGTATCACTTCGGACCCGGGAGGGGTTCGGGCAGTAGCGTCATTTCAGATTTGGCTTGGGGAGCCAAGACCCCTTGATATATGTAAAATTTCGCGTTTTTCACTGATTTACTACTATGCTATTGATAAAATTCTATAAATCTCAAACTCGGGAGGGGGGCAAATGCCTCTCCCTGTCCTCCTAAATGACGCCCCTGGGTTCGGGCTGTGAATTTTTAAATATACAACCATATTTCTCGGACTTTTTCGGGCCTAACTTTGTAAATATAGTGTAAAACGATACAAATTGCACCGTTCTTTCTGGAGGACTTTTAAAACACAACTGCAAAATCAAACCTCGAATTGCTATAAATAAAAATACAATTTTGCATTAATAATTAAGTTTCTGCAATTCGGGCTTATTTCGGGCTCATTTGATTCTCACAGAGCTCAGTCCGGGCTAGGGCCTAAATGCTAAGACATATTTTGGACTCGGGTCGGGCCTCACATTGTAAATTCACAGGCCGGGCCCGGGCTGAAAATTCCGGCCCGTGCAGACCTCTGCTCTGCACCCGCACACATTCCTTCCTAGTCCAGAAAATCTCCTCCCCTCCGCATCGTCAATAATGGTAAATTTGTTCCTCGTATATTTGCTTATTATTGTAAGAGTTCAAACCAGAACTCTAAAATTTGTTCGTTCTCTGGAATAATGTGAGTAATGCAAATTAAGAAAGATATGCGTAATATACAAATGTCAGAAAAACTTGATATCAATTTGAATAACCTTTTACGTAATGTTTATTTTAGAAATAATAAACTTATGCAAGTATATCGAGGCATCTGAAATTTAATGTTAAATAGTGGCGAGTGAGTCAGAAGGGGCGTGCACTATTCAGTTAGTCAAAGAACTCATATATGTAGCTTGAAAACTAATACTATTTAAACCAATATTGAATTAGACAAATTTGATCACTCTGGCCACAGAAAAGGCGTCACCTTCTATGGCCCACCCATCGCATGATGGGAATGAAAGACAGAGGAAAAAAAAAGACAAATTTGTAAAAAGTAGGATAACCATAATTGGAAATAGTGTGTGTATTTTTTAAGGAGGAAACCCAGAAGTACATTCTCGATATAATAATAATAATAATAATAATAATAATAATAATAATAATAATAATAATAATAATAATAATAATAATAATAATAATAATAATAATAATAATAATAATCTTTCTCACTTCAATCATAGGTTGATGCGCAAGAAGGAAATTTTAAAACTTTTCTCTCCCCTGGGAGAGCTGTTTTATAATTTGATAAGGTCTCTTCTTCGTAACTGCATCTATCCCTGATCGGGCCGCGGTGGGTCAGTGGTAGAGCGTTCACCTCTAATGCATGGCGTCCTTAGTTCGATCTCAGCTCGCACCAAGTGAACTTTGTGGAGGACAAACACCATGTGTGGGGGTTTTCTCGGGGTTCTCCCGTTTCCTTCCACTTTCTGCATTCCAGCATTTCCTTCTTTTCACAACATCACTAGCTCCTTTAACCTACCAGACATAACTGTGGGACGTAAAACTTATAGATTTTTCTATCCTTGATCTTCCACTTCCTGGTTTTTCTTCTGCCTTTTCCCCTATCAACATGGTGATCCAATCGGAGTGCCGAATAAGATGTCCAAGCATGCTGTTTCTTTTTTTTTCTATTATCTTCATGATCTGTCGTCCTTCATTAGATTCCTTTAGTACGTCTTCATTCCTTTTCCTTATACAGTATTATTATTATTACACAACCACACAAAATAAATAAAAGTTCTGTGCACTGGACCCCAGGGTATTGATTCGATGTATTTTGGTACCCAGAACCCAAATTTCGAAACTCCAGGACGATTTGACCGTGTCAACTTTGTTTTATGGGCGGAGAACGTAAGTGCTGTTTTACGTTTGCTTATGTTTATCGCCCATTTAAAAAAATATCACGGTCAATCGTCCTGGGGTTTCGAAATTTGGATTCTGGGTACCAAAATATTTTGAATCCATACCCTGGGGTCTGGTGCACAGAACTTTTATTCTTTTTGTGTAGCTGTGTTATTATTATTATTATTATTATTATTATTATTATTATTATTATTATTTTCAATGCGTACATTTTCTCGAAAATATCCTCCCCCTAAGAGATGATCAACAATTCATTCCTGAATAGTACTCAGCTTCTTTTCCTACTAATGACTATTTAGGAGTTTTTCCTTAGCTGAATCTCGTTATATTGTGTCTCCATTGTACGTAGAATAGGATTCGATTGCCAGTGTAAGCTCACAACTTCCGAAGTTGAGTCAACATCGTGAAAGAAATGGAGAACTATCCGAATAAAGTGGTAGCGATCTCTGGCCAAGAAAGACGAAAGGATTGTTTGATGTCATTGCACTGATCACGATCTTCTAGGTTATGAATGTTTATCAGCTGGCATGTCCAGGCCCCTATGGGCTGTATTGCTGAGTTTAGATTTTAGACTAATAAACAGCTGTCTTTAGAAAATAACCTTGTAACACAAATATGATAGTCATGAGTTCCGAACCATAGTGTCAAGTGGTATAAATCTCACTTGGGTGGTAAAATTTGTTATTAGACATTCGTGGAAATCAACTGCTCTGTTAAAATATTTCAGTTTTCTAACATTGTTATGCCTAATTATTATTAAGCATTAATAATTAATTATTATTAAGAAGAAGCTGAAAATCGAGAAACATGGAAGAAATATTTCAAGGTCCAAACTGAAAATTAAGAAGAAACGAAAAAAATCTCATCAGTCCCAGGACCGGCCAAAAGGCAGAATACTTAATAATAATAATAAGAAGAAGAAGAAGAAGAATTTTAAAATTTCGTTCTTGATTATAAGAATACATTATACATTATAAAAGTCGTATACAAAGAAATGTATACATCCTAGAAATAGTATATACATATCAACGAAATACCTTACTACTGTCAAACAACATTTGTACTGTGTATACATTTATATTAATTCTATAGACTGTCACGTCTTTTAATCACGTGGCTCCCCAGCTTGCCTCACAACGATGAGCAAACGCCAATGATCTGAGTATTCTAGTAGGGAATCGAACCTAGAATCACGCGAACAGGAGTCAAAAGTTCTAACCACAATATTATGGAACCCCTTAGTATGACGTTATGCTTGAAATTCAAATGATTCTACCAAAAACAATTATCAACGAAATAGTTTATTACATCTCTAACACATTACATTTATACTGTGCATACATCTATATTAATTACATTATGAAAAGGAGTAGAATGACTATATGCCTAAAATTAAAATGATTCTACAAAAAGCATATTTTTCAACGAAATACCTTCCTATTGTCATGTATACGGGTAATTTTATTCGTGGGTGGAAGGAGGAGTCGCCCGAAGTAAGGAAGAAATACAATACTCTCCTATGTGATAATTGAAATCATGAATAAATTTTATTATTATTATTCTTTCTGTATATGTTCATTTTCGAGTTAATCATTCCATATCGGACTCCCGAAGAAAAAAAAAACTATCGAAACAGCTTATTGACCGTGCTGATAGCGACTACTCCCCGTCACGACACCGTTTTTCAGTTTTGTTGGTGCTAGGAAAAAGAAGAGTGAGAAAGAAGAGTAGCAGAGGGAGAAAGAGAAAGAATGAAGAAAGATAAAGGATTGGAGGAGAAAGGTTTACTGGATAATTCAGGAAATATAGTAATGAACTTGAATGGTTATTAACGAAGGATCAATTCCGAAGTGATCCGGAAATAGACACATGTCCATACATACGAGCCTGACCTGGGTCCAGGCGACTGCACAAGAGGGAGTTGCCCAAACCCAGCCCAAGCTAGGTGAAAATGGAATTTAATTGGTTGTAAGGTAATCATCAATGGTAAATATTAACTATCCAGTCTCTGAACTCCATACTCTGAGATCGACCACACATATGAATTAGCTTGGCGAGACTTCCTTTTTTGAAGGAGAGAGTACCAAATTCTTTTCCTCTTTGATTCCTTCATTTTGTCACACTTCTTGCAACACAGATATTATAGCACAACGACAGTAGGATTTCCAGTAAGTGCACTTTGCAGTTCGTTTCAAGACTATTCTAAAACTCAAGGGTCACAAAATCACCCTTCCCTCTTTCCCTTTTCGAAGGGATCTTTCGGGGGGAAAGGTGAAAAATGTGGAAACAATTGGATACAATTACTAAGAACATTTTCCTTCTTCCTTCACAAGTCTCTTGTTTATGGTCATTTCATCTTGTGTGATAAGGCGGACTTCAGAACACAAAATTGCAACGCTCCAGATTCCCTACCCAAATTGTCACGCGGTTCGTATGTCAGTCTTCGAGTTTCTTCAAAGAATGTTACATTATCTGCTATGAGATCTGCAAACGATCTCCATTGTATAACTGCTATCTCGATAGAGGCAGTGGACAAAACTGAGGACAAAGCTGCCCAAAACAAGTTTTTGACAAAAAAAAAAAAAAGGAAGAAACAGAGACAACATTTGTTTTTAGCCAGAAGCGCTCATAAATCACTACCACGTGACGCGAAGACTATTAGGGCTAGAGGTTCAGCAGAGAGCTCTCAATTCCTGGAGAAATTCTATCCTCTACGTTGCCAAGTGTAAACGGAAGTATACATTATAATTAATCTAAATTGATCTGGGGAATTAAATCAAAAACAGAAACCATGAACACATAGGTATTGCTGTTGGAAAATATCATGGAAAATTTTGAGACGGTAAGTGCAATATCTTGTTAAATATTCACATAGAAATATCTACGTGTTATCTTATAGGGATCCTGAAACACTTGCAAGTGGGTAGACATCCCCTTAATACTATAACATTATTGTTTTTTCATCAAGAAATAAAGAAAATGCACCATATACCGAGTGCGCTGTATGTAGTTCTGAATGGTACATGTTCTTACCCCTCGGTTGTCATTCGTCAGCCATATTGTTATGAGGCAATGAGACATATTATGGGACAAAATCTGTTATATTCTGAAAAAAAAAAACAGTTAGAAAGCCCCAAATATGATAAAAAAAGGTAACTTCCCTTCTACGGTAGAGGACTCTGCATGCACTCACATCATAAAGGGGGCAATGCTCTTCAATTTGAGCTTTAATTCGTTAAAATATGTGCAGAAGTTTCGGAGATATAGCCTTTAGTATATAGTAGTTAGGTGCAATGCCCAACAATATAATATATATAAAAATGACATATGTTATATTGTTGAGATGTTACCTAACAACATATTTATACCAAATAGTACAGTTTTGAAGAAAATTGAAGAAAATAGTGTTTGAAGACATACTTTTTCGACTTAAGATGAGTGTCACGTGGTCTCATCAATCCTGCAAGGGTTAAATTACTTCAAGTATAACAACAGGTACTAACTTCATTTTTTACATTTTCTGTTGTAATCTATAGATTTTCTTTCCCCTTTATAATGTGTGCAACACTTAGGTAGTATATTTGGTAGTTGTGTAGAAAAAATATACAGGGTGATGCAAAACTTCAACCCTTAATAGTATAAAATTATTGTTTTTTCATCAAGAAATAAAGAAAATGCACCATATACCGAGTGCGATGTATGTAGTTCTGAATGGTACATGTTCTTACCCCTCGGTTCTCATTCGTCAGCCATATTGTTATGAGGCAATGAGACATATTATGGTACAAAATCTGTTATATTCTGCAAAAAACAGTTAGAAAGTACCAAATATGATATATACAAGGTAACTTCCCTTCTACGGTAGAGGACTCTGCTTGCACTCACATCATAAAGGGGGCAATGCTCTTCAATTTGAGCTTTAATTCGTTAAAATATGTGCAGAAGTTTCGGAGATATAGCCTTTAGTATATAGTAGTTAGGTACAATGGACAACAATATAATATATATAAAAATGACATATGTTATATTGTTGAGATGTTACCTAACAACATATTTATACCAAATAGTACAGTTTTGAAGAAAATTGAAGAAAATAGTGTTTGAAGACATACTTTTTCGACTTAAGATGAGTGTCACGTGGTCTCATCAATCCTGCAAGGGTTAAATTGCTTCAAGTATAACAACAGGTACTAACTTCATTTTTTACATTTTTTGTTGTAATCTATAGATTTTCTATCCCCTTCGTCATGTGTGCAACACTTAGGTAGTATATTTGGTAGTTGTGTTGAAAAAATATACAGGGTGATGCAAAATTTCAACCCTTAATACTATAAAATTATTGTTTTTTCATCAAGAAATAAAGAAAATGCACCATATACCGAGTGCGCTGTATGTAGTTCTGAATGGTACATGTTCTTACCCCTCGGTTCTCATTCGTCAGCCATATTGGTATGAGGCAATGAGACATATTATGGTATAAAATCTGTTATATTCTGAAAAAAAAAACAGTTAGAAAGCCCCAAATATGATATATACAAGGTAACTTCCCTTCTACGGTAGAGGACTCTGCTTGCACTCACATCATAAAGGGGGCAATGCTCTTCAATTTGAGCTTTATTTCGTTTAAATATGTGCAGAAGTTTCGGAGATATAGCCTTTAGTATATAGTTGTTAGGTGCAATGCACAACAATCTATATTATAAAAGAGAACGTACAAATCCTTTGTTCCCTGATCACGCTAATACGGCTGAACCAATTTCTTTTATTTTTGGGGGGTTATTAGGATTTGGACCCTAGATGGTTTTTATCATATCACTTTAATTTTTAATTACCAGTGTCATGAGATAATTGACCATTCAAGTGTCCATAACGTACAAATCCTTTGTTAGTTCATCATAGGTATAAAAATAAACGTATTTATATGCAACCCGCATGACCGTGTCACTCGGCGGGTTAACATAAATGACAGGCGCTATAATGTTAACATTTACTGCAATTTGAAAGCGAAAAAGTAAAAATTATCTAAGTAACAAAGTTTATTGCGTTCCGGGGTGACCGCAGCGAAGCGGGGTGAACGCTGCTAGTATAATATATATAAAAATGACATATGTTATATTGTTGAGGTGTTACCTAACAACATATTTATACCAAATAGTACAGTTTTGAAGAAAATTGAAGAAAATAGTGTTTGAAGACATACTTTTTCGACTTAAGATGAGTGTCACGTGGTCTCATCAATCCTGCAAGGGCTTCAAGTATAACAACAGGTACTAACTTCATTTTTTACATTTTTTGTTGTAATCTATAGATTTTCTTTCCCCTTCGTCATGTGTGCAACACTTAGGTAGTATATTTGGTAGTTGTGTTGAAAAAATATACAGGGTGATCCAAAACTTCAACCCTTAATAGTATAAAATTATTGTTTTTTCATCAAGAAATAAAGAAAATGCACCATATACCGAGTGCGCTGTATGTAGTTCTGAATGGTACATGTTCTTACCCCTCGGTTCTCATTCGTCAGCCATATTGTTATGAGGCAATGAGACATATTATGGTATAAAATCTGTTATATTCTGCAAAAAACAGTTAGAAAGTACCAAATATGATATATTCAAGGTAACTTCCCTTCTACGGTAGAGGACTCTGCTTGCACTCACGTCATAAAGGGGGCAATGCTCTTCAATTTGCGCTTTATTTCGTTAAAATATGTGCAGAAGTTTCGGAGATATAGCCTTTGGTATATAGTTGTTAGGTGCAATGCACAACAATATAATATATATAAAAATGACATATGTTATATTGTTGAGATGTTACCTAACAACATATTTATACCAAATAGTACAGTTTTGAAGAAAATTGAAGAAAATAGTGTTTGAAGACATACTTTTTCGACTTAAGATGAGTGTCACGTGGTCTCATCAATCCTGCAAGGGTTAAATTGCTTCAAGTATAACAACAGGTACTAACTTCATTTTTTACATTTTTTGTTGTAATCTATAGATTTTCTATCCCCTTCGTCATGTGTGCAACACTTAGGTAGTATATTTGGTAGTTGTGTTGAAAAAATATACAGGGTGATGCAAAATTTCAACCCTTAGTACTATAACATTATTGTTTTTTCATCAAGAAATAAAGAAAATGCACCATATACCGAGTGCGCTGTATGTAGTTCTGAATGGTACATGTTCTTACCCCTCGGTTGTCATTCGTCAGCCATATTGTTATGAGGCAATGCGACATATTATGGGATAAAATCTCTTATATTCTGAAAAAAAAAACAGTTAGAAAGCCCCAAATATGATATATACAAGGTAACTTCCCTTCTACGGTAGAGGACTCTGCTTGCACTCACATCATAAAGGGGGCAATGCTCTTCAATTTGAGCTTTAATTCGTTAAAATATGTGCAGAAGTTTCGGAGATATAGCCTTTAGTATATAGTAGTTAGGTGCAATGCCCAACAATATAATATATATAAAAATGACATATGTTATATTGTTGAGATGTTACCTAACAACATATTTATACCAAATAAGACAGTTTTGAAGAAAATTGAAGAAAATAGTGTTTGAAGACATACTTTTTCGACTTAAGATGAGTGTCACGTGGTCTCATCAATCCTGCAAGGGTTAAATTGCTTCAAGTATAACAACAGGTACTAACTTCATTTTTTACATTTTTTGTTGTAATCTATAGATTTTCTTTCCCCTTTATCATGTGTGCAACACTTAGGTAGTGTATTTGGTAGTTGTGTAGAAAAAATATACAGGGTGATCCAAATCTTCAACCCTTAATAGTATAAAATTATTGTTTTTTCATCAAGAAATAAAGAAAATGCACCATATACCGAGTGCGCTGTATGTAGTTCTGAATGGTACATGTTCTTACCCCTCGGTTCTCATTCGTCAGCCATATTGTTATGAGGCAATGAGACATATTATGGTATAAAATCTGTTATATTCTGAAAAAAAAAAACAGTTAGAAAGCCCCAAATATGATATATACAAGGTAACTTCCCTTCTACGGTAGAGGACTCTGCTTGCACTCACATCATAAAGGGGGCAATGCTCTTCAATTTGAGCTTTATTTCGTTTAAATATGTGCAGAAGTTTCGGAGATATAGCCTTTAGTATATAGTTGTTAGGTGCAATGCACAACAATCTATATTATAAAAGAGAACGTACAAATCCTTTGTTCCCTCATCACGCTAATACGGCTGAACCAATTTCTTTTATTTTTGGGGGGTTATTAGGATTTGGACCCTAGATGGTTTTTATCATATCACTTTAATTTTTAATTACCAGTGTCATGAGATAATTGACCATTCAAGTGTCCATAACGTACAAATCCTTTGTTAGTTCATCATAGGTATTAAAATAAACGTATTTATATGCAACCCGCATGACCGTGTCACTCGGCGGGTTAACATAAATGACAGGCGCTATAATGTTAACATTTACTGCAATTTGAAAGCGAAAAAGTAAAAATTATCTAAGTAACAAAGTTTATTGCGTTCCGGGGTGACCGCAGCGAAGCGGGGTGAACGCTGCTAGTATAATATATATATACATGACATATGTTATATTGTTGAGGTGTTACCTAACAACATATTTATACCAAATAGTACAGTTTTGAAGAAAATTGAAGAAAATAGTGTTTGAAGACATACTTTTTCGACTTAAGATGAGTGTCACGTGGTCTCATCAATCCTGCAAGGGCTTCAAGTATAACAACAGGTACTAACTTCATTTTTTACATTTTTTGTTGTAATCTATAGATTTTCTTTCCCCTTCGTCATGTGTGCAACACTTAGGTAGTATATTTGGTAGTTGTGTTGAAAAAATATACAGGGTGATCCAAAACTTCAACCCTTAATAGTATAAAATTATTGTTTTTTCATCAAGAAATAAAGAAAATGCACCATATACCGAGTGCGCTGTATGTAGTTCTGAATGGTACATGTTCTTACCCCTCGGTTCTCATTCGTCAGCCATATTGTTATCAGGCAATGAGACATATTATGGTATAAAATCTGTTATATTCTGCAAAAAACAGTTAGAAAGTACCAAATATGATATATTCAAGGTAACTTCCCTTCTACGGTAGAGGACTCTGCTTGCACTCACGTCATAAAGGGGGCAATGCTCTTCAATTTGAGCTTTATTTCGTTAAAATATGTGCAGAAGTTTCGGAGATATAGCCTTTGGTATATAGTTGTTAGGTGCAATGCACAACAATATAATATATATAAAAATGACATATGTTATATTGTTGAGATGTTACCTAACAACATATTTATACCAAATAGTACAGTTTTGAAGAAAATTGAAGAAAATAGTGTTTGAAGACATACTTTTTCGACTTAAGATGAGTGTCACGTGGTCTCATCAATCCTGCAAGGGTTAAATTGCTTCAAGTATAACAACAGGTACTAACTTCATTTTTTACATTTTTTGTTGTAATCTATAGATTTTCTATCCCCTTCGTCATGTGTGCAACACTTAGGTAGTATATTTGGTAGTTGTGTTGAAAAAATATACAGGGTGATGCAAAATTTCAACCCTTAATACTATAACATTATTGTTTTTTCATCAAGAAATAAAGAAAATGCACCATATACCGAGTGCGCTGTATGTAGTTCTGAATGGTACATGTTCTTACCCCTCGGTTGTCATTCGTCAGCCATATTGTTATGAGGCAATGCGACATATTATGGGATAAAATCTCTTATATTCTGAAAAAAAAAAACAGTTAGAAAGCCCCAAATATGATATATACAAGGTAACTTCCCTTCTACGGTAGAGGACTCTGCTTGCACTCACATCATAAAGGGGGCAATGCTCTTCAATTTGAGCTTTAATTCGTTAAAATATGTGCAGAAGTTTCGGAGATATAGCCTTTAGTATATAGTAGTTAGGTGCAATGCCCAACAATATAATATATATAAAAATGACATATGTTATATTGTTGAGATGTTACCTAACAACATATTTATACCAAATAAGACAGTTTTGAAGAAAATTGAAGAAAATAGTGTTTGAAGACATACTTTTTCGACTTAAGATGAGTGTCACGTGGTCTCATCAATCCTGCAAGGGTTAAATTGCTTCAAGTATAACAACAGGTACTAACTTCATTTTTTACATTTTTTGTTGTAATCTATAGATTTTCTTTCCCCTTTATCATGTGTGCAACACTTAGGTAGTGTATTTGGTAGTTGTGTAGAAAAAATATACAGGGTGATCCAAAACTTCAACCCTTAATAGTATAAAATTATTGTTTTTTCATCAAGAAATAAAGAAAATGCACCATATACCGAGTGCGCTGTATGTAGTTCTGAATGGTACATGTTCTTACCCCTCGGTTCTCATTCGTCAGCCATATTGTTATGAGGCAATGAGACATATTATGGTATAAAATCTGTTATATTCTGAAAAAAAAAACAGTTAGAAAGCCCCAAATATGATATATACAAGGTAACGTCCCTTCTACGGTAGAGGACTCTGCTTGCACTCACATCATAAAGGGGGCAATGCTCTTCAATTTGAGCTTTATTTCGTTTAAATATGTGCAGAAGTTTCGGAGATATAGCCTTTAGTATATAGTTGTTAGGTGCAATGCACAACAATCTATATTATAAAAGAGAACGTACAAATCCTTTGTTCCCTCATCACGCTAATACGGCTGAACCAATTTCTTTTATTTTTGGGGGGTTATTAGGATTTGGACCCTAGATGGTTTTTATCATATCACTTTAATTTTTAATTACCAGTGTCATGAGATAATTGACCATTCAAGTGTCCATAACGTACAAATCCTTTGTTAGTTCATCATAGGTATAAAATTAAACGTATTTATATGCAACCCGCATGACCGTGTCACTCGGCGGGTTAACATAAATGACAGGCGCTATAATGTTAACATTTACTGCAATTTGAAAGCGAAAAAGTAAAAATTATCTAAGTAACAAAGTTTATTGCGTTCCGGGGTGACCGCAGCGAAGCGGGGTGAACGCTGCAGGTATAATATATATATAATTGACATATGTTATATTGTTGAGGTGTTACCTAACAACATATTTATACCAAATAGTACAGTTTTGAAGAAAATTGAAGAAAATAGTGTTTGAAGACATACTTTTTCGACTTAAGATGAGTGTCACGTGGTCTCATCAATCCTGCAAGGGCTTCAAGTATAACAACAGGTACTAACTTCATTTTTTACATTTTTTGTTGTAATCTATAGATTTTCTTTCCCCTTCGTCATGTGTGCAACACTTAGGTAGTATATTTGGTAGTTGTGTTGAAAAAATATACAGGGTGATCCAAAACTTCAACCCTTAATAGTATAAAATTATTGTTTTTTCATCAAGAAATAAAGAAAATGCACCATATACCGAGTGCGCTGTATGTAGTTCTGAATGGTACATGTTCTTACCCCTCGGTTCTCATTCGTCAGCCATATTGTTATCAGGCAATGAGACATATTATGGTATAAAATCTGTTATATTCTGCAAAAAACAGTTAGAAAGTACCAAATATGATATATTCAAGGTAACTTCCCTTCTACGGTAGAGGACTCTGCTTGCACTCACGTCATAAAGGGGGCAATGCTCTTCAATTTGAGCTTTATTTCGTTAAAATATGTGCAGAAGTTTCGGAGATATAGCCTTTGGTATATAGTTGTTAGGTGCAATGCACAACAATATAATATATATAAAAATGACATATGTTATATTGTTGAGATGTTACCTAACAACATATTTATACCAAATAGTACAGTTTTGAAGAAAATTGAAGAAAATAGTGTTTGAAGACATACTTTTTCGACTTAAGATGAGTGTCACGTGGTCTCATCAATCCTGCAAGGGTTAAATTGCTTCAAGTATAACAACAGGTACTAACTTCATTTTTTACATTTTTTGTTGTAATCTATAGATTTTCTTTCCCCTTTATCATGTGTGCAACACTTAGGTAGTGTATTTGGTAGTTGTGTAGAAAAAATATACAGGGTGATCCAAAACTTCAACCCTTAATAGTATAAAATTATTGTTTTTTCATCAAGAAATAAAGAAAATGCACCATATACCGAGTGCGCTGTATGTAGTTCTGAATGGTACATGTTCTTACCCCTCGGTTCTCATTCGTCAGCCATATTGTTATGAGGCAATGAGACATATTATGGTATAAAATCTGTTATATTCTGAAAAAAAACAGTTAGAAAGCCCCAAATATGATATATACAAGGTAACGTCCCTTCTACGGTAGAGGACTCTGCTTGCACTCACATCATAAAGGGGGCAATGCTCTTCAATTGAGCTTTATTTCGTTTAAATATGTGCAGAAGTTTCGGAGATATAGCCTTTAGTATATAGTTGTTAGGTGCAATGCACAACAATCTATATTATAAAAGAGAACGTACAAATCCTTTGTTCCCTCATCACGCTAATACGGCTGAACCAATTTCTTTTATTTTTGGGGGGTTATTAGGATTTGGACCCTAGATGGTTTTTATCATATCACTTTAATTTTTAATTACCAGTGTCATGAGATAATTGACCATTCAAGTGTCCATAACGTACAAATCCTTTGTTAGTTCATCATAGGTATAAAAATAAACGTATTTATATGCAACCCGCATGACCGTGTCACTCGGCGGGTTAACATAAATGACAGGCGCTATAATGTTAACATTTACTGCAATTTGAAAGCGAAAAAGTAAAAATTATCTAAGTAACAAAGTTTATTGCGTTCCGGGGTGACCGCAGCGAAGCGGGGTGAACGCTGCAGGTATAATATATATATAATTGACATATGTTATATTGTTGAGGTGTTACCTAACAACATATTTATACCAAATAGTACAGTTTTGAAGAAAATTGAAGAAAATAGTGTTTGAAGACATACTTTTTCGACTTAAGATGAGTGTCACGTGGTCTCATCAATCCTGCAAGGGCTTCAAGTATAACAACAGGTACTAACTTCATTTTTTACATTTTTTGTTGTAATCTATAGATTTTCTTTCCCCTTCGTCATGTGTGCAACACTTAGGTAGTATATTTGGTAGTTGTGTTGAAAAAATATACAGGGTGATCCAAAACTTCAACCCTTAATAGTATAAAATTATTGTTTTTTCATCAAGAAATAAAGAAAATGCACCATATACCGAGTGCGCTGTATGTAGTTCTGAATGGTACATGTTCTTACCGCTCGGTTCTCATTCGTCAGCCATATTGTTATGAGGCAATGAGACATATTATGGTATAAAATCTGTTATATTCTGCAAAAAACAGTTAGAAAGTACCAAATATGATATATTCAAGGTAACTTCCCTTCTACGGTAGAGGACTCTGCTTGCACTCACATCATAAAGGGGGCAATGCTCTTCAATTTGAGCTTTATTTCGTTAAAATATGTGCAGAAGTTTCGGAGATATAGCCTTTGGTATATAGTTGTTAGGTGCAATGCACAACAATATAATATATATAAAAATGACATATGTTATATTGTTGAGATGTTACCTAACAACATATTTATACCAAATAGTACAGTTTTGAAGAAAATTGAAGAAAATAGTGTTTGAAGACATACTTTTTCGACTTAAGATGAGTGTCACGTGGTCTCATCAATCCTGCAAGGGTTAAATTGCTTCAAGTATAACAACAGGTACTAACTTCATTTTTTACATTTTTTGTTGTAATCTATAGATTTTCTTTCCCCTTCGTCATGTGTGCAACACTTAGGTAGTATATTTGGTAGTTGTGTTGAAAAAATATACAGGGTGATGCAAAATTTCAACCCTTAATACTATAACATTATTGTTTTTTCATCAAGAAATAAAGAAAATGCACCATATACCGAGTGCGCTGTATGTAGTTCTGAATGGTACATGTTCTTACCCCTCGGTTGTCATTCGTCAGCCATATTGTTATGAGGCAATGAGACATATTATGGGACAAAATCTGTTATATTCTGAAAAAAAAAACAGTTAGAAAGCCCCAAATATGATAAAAAAAAGGTAACTTCCCTTCTACGGTAGAGGACTCTGCATGCACTCACATCATAAAGTGGGCAATGCTCTTCAATTTGAGCTTTATTTCGTTAAAATATGTGCAGAAGTTTCGGAGATATAGCCTTTAGTATATAGTAGTTAGGTACAATGCCCAACAATATAATATATATAAAAATGACATATGTTATATTGTTGAGATGTTACCTAACAACATATTTATACCAAATAGTACAGTTTTGAAGAAAATTGAAGAAAATAGTGTTTGAAGACATACTTTTTCGACTTAAGATGAGTGTCACGTGGTCTCATCAATCCTGCAAGGGTTAAATTGCTTCAAGTATAACAACAGGTACTAACTTCATTTTTTACATTTTTTGATGTAATCTATAGATTTTCTTTCCCCTTTATCATGTGTGCAACACTTAGGTAGTATATTTGGTAGTTGTGTATAAAAAATATACAGGGTGATGCAAAATTTCAACCCTTAATGGTATAAAATTATTGTTTTTTCATCAAGAAATAAAGAAAATGCACCATATACCGAGTGCGCTGTATGTAGATCTGAATGGCACATGTTCTTACCCCTCGGTTCTCATTCGTCAGCCATATTGTTATGAGGCAATGAGACATATTATGGTATAAAATCTGTTATATTCTGCAAAAAACAGTTAGAAAGTACCAAATATGATATATACAAGGTAACTTCCCTTCTACGGTAGAGGACTCTGCTTGCACTCACATCATAAAGGGGGCAATGCTCTTCAATTTGAGCTTTAATTCGTTAAAATATGTGCAGAAGTTTCGGAGATATAGCCTTTAGTATATAGTAGTTAGGTACAATGCCCAACAATATAATATATATAAAAATGACATATGTTATATTGTTGAGATGTTACCTAACAACATATTTATACCAAATAGTACAGTTTTGAAGAAAATTGAAGAAAATAGTGTTTGAAGACATACTTTTTCGACTTAAGATGAGTGTCACGTGGTCTCATCAATCCTGCAAGGGTTAAATTGCTTCAAGTATAACAACAGGTACTAACTTCATTTTTTACATTTTTTGTTGTAATCTATAGATTTTCTTTCCCCTTCGTCATGTGTGCAACACTTAGGTAGTATATTTGGTAGTTGTGTTGAAAAAATATACAGGGTGATGCAAAATTTCAACCCTTAATACTATATCATT
Source organism: Thermobia domestica (assembly GCF_964235325.1). Taxonomy (NCBI): domain Eukaryota; kingdom Metazoa; phylum Arthropoda; class Insecta; order Zygentoma; family Lepismatidae; genus Thermobia; species Thermobia domestica. The sequence goes on from NW_027656019.1 coordinate 24,324, forward strand.
ATTGTTTTTTCATCAAGAAATAAAGAAAATGCACCATATACCGAGTGCGCTGTATGTAGTTCTGAATGGTACATGTTCTTACCCCTCGGTTGTCATTCGTCAGCCATATTGTTATGAGGCAATGAGACATATTATGGGACAAAATCTGTTATATTCTGAAAAAAAAAAACAGTTAGAAAGCCCCAAATATGATAAAAAAAAGGTAACTTCCCTTCTACGGTAGAGGACTCTGCATGCACTCACATCATAAAGTGGGCAATGCTCTTCAATTTGAGCTTTATTTCGTTAAAATATGTGCAGAAGTTTCGGAGATATAGCCTTTAGTATATAGTAGTTAGGTACAATGCCCAACAATATAATATATATAAAAATGACATATGTTATATTGTTGAGATGTTACCTAACAACATATTTATACCAAATAGTACAGTTTTGAAGAAAATTGAAGAAAATAGTGTTTGAAGACATACTTTTTCGACTTAAGATGAGTGTCACGTGGTCTCATCAATCCTGCAAGGGTTAAATTGCTTCAAGTATAACAACAGGTACTAACTTCATTTTTTACATTTTTTGATGTAATCTATAGATTTTCTTTCCCCTTTATCATGTGTGCAACACTTAGGTAGTATATTTGGTAGTTGTGTAGAAAAAATATACAGGGTGATGCAAAATTTCAACCCTTAATGGTATAAAATTATTGTTTTTTCATCAAGAAATAAAGAAAATGCACCATATACCGAGTGCGCTGTATGTAGATCTGAATGGCACATGTTCTTACCCCTCGGTTCTCATTCGTCAGCCATATTGTTATGAGGCAATGAGACATATTATGGTATAAAATCTGTTATATTCTGCAAAAAACAGTTAGAAAGTACCAAATATGATATATACAAGGTAACTTCCCTTCTACGGTAGAGGACTCTGCTTGCACTCACATCATAAAGGGGGCAATGCTCTTCAATTTGAGCTTTAATTCGTTAAAATATGTGCAGAAGTTTCGGAGATATAGCCTTTAGTATATAGTAGTTAGGTACAATGCCCAACAATATAATATATATAAAAATGACATATGTTATATTGTTGAGATGTTACCTAACAACATATTTATACCAAATAGTACAGTTTTGAAGAAAATTGAAGAAAATAGTGTTTGAAGACATACTTTTTCGACTTAAGATGAGTGTCACGTGGTCTCATCAATCCTGCAAGGGTTAAATTGCTTCAAGTATAACAACAGGTACTAACTTCATTTTTTACGTTTTTTGTTGTAATCTATAGATTTTCTTTCCCCTTCGTCATGTGTGCAACACTTAGGTAGTATATTTGGTAGTTGTGTTGAAAAAATATACAGGGTGATGCAGAACTTCAACCCTTAATAGTATAAAATTATTGTTTTTTCAACAAGAAATAAAGAAAATGCACCATATACCGAGTGCGCTGTATGTAGTTCTGATTGGTACATGTTCTTACCCCTCGGTTCTCATTCGTCAGCCATATTGTTATGAGGCAATGAGACATATTATGGGATAAAATCTGTTATATTCTGCAAAAAACAGTTAGAAAGTACCAAATATGATATATACAAGGTAACTTCCCTTCTAAGGTAGAGGACTCTGCTTGCACTCACATCATAAAGGGGGCAATGCTCTTCAATTTGAGCTTTATTTCGTTAAAATATGTGCAGAAGTTTCGGAGATATAGCCTTTAGTATATAGTAGTTAGGTGCAATGCACAACAATATAATATATATAAAAATGACATATGTTATATTGTTGAGATGTTACCTAACAACATATTTATACCAAATAAGACAGTTTTGAAGAAAATTGAAGAAAATAGTGTTTGAAGACATACTTTTTCGACTTAAGATGAGTGTCACGTGGTCTCATCAATCCTGCAAGGGTTAAATTGCTTCAAGTATAACAACAGGTACTAACTTCATTTTTTACATTTTTTGTTGTAATCTATAGATTTTCTTTCCCCTTTATCATGTGTGCAACACTTAGGTAGTGTATTTGGTAGTTGTGTAGAAAAAATATACAGGGTGATCCAAAACTTCAACCCTTAATAGTATAAAATTATTGTTTTTTCATCAAGAAATAAAGAAAATGCACCATATACCGAGTGCGCTGTATGTAGTTCTGAATGGTACATGTTCTTACCCCTCGGTTCTCATTCGTCAGCCATATTGTTATGAGGCAATGAGACATATTATGGTATAAAATCTGTTATATTCTGAAAAAAAAACAGTTAGAAAGCCCCAAATATGATATATACAAGGTAACTTCCCTTCTACGGTAGAGGACTCTGCTTGCACTCACATCATAAAGGGGGCAATGCTCTTCAATTTGAGCTTTATTTCGTTTAAATATGTGCAGAAGTTTCGGAGATATAGCCTTTAGTATATAGTTGTTAGGTGCAATGCACAACAATCTATATTATAAAAGAGAACGTACAAATCCTTTGTTCCCTCATCACGCTAATACGGCTGAACCAATTTCTTTTATTTTTGGGGGGTTATTAGGATTTGGACCCTAGATGGTTTTTATCATATCACTTTAATTTTTAATTACCAGTGTCATGAGATAATTGACCATTCAAGTGTCCATAACGTACAAATCCTTTGTTAGTTCATCATAGGTATAAAAATAAACGTATTTATATGCAACCCGCATGACCGTGTCACTCGGCGGGTTAACATAAATGACAGGCGCTATAATGTTAACATTTACTGCAATTTGAAAGCGAAAAAGTAAAAATTATCTAAGTAACAAAGTTTATTGCGTTCCGGGGTGACCGCAGCGAAGCGGGGTGAACGCTGCAGGTATAATATATATATAATTGACATATGTTATATTGTTGAGGTGTTACCTAACAACATATTTATACCAAATAGTACAGTTTTGAAGAAAATTGAAGAAAATAGTGTTTGAAGACATACTTTTTCGACTTAAGATGAGTGTCACGTGGTCTCATCAATCCTGCAAGGGCTTCAAGTATAACAACAGGTACTAACTTCATTTTTTACATTTTTTGTTGTAATCTATAGATTTTCTTTCCCCTTCGTCATGTGTGCAACACTTAGGTAGTATATTTGGTAGTTGTGTTGAAAAAATATACAGGGTGATCCAAAACTTCAACCCTTAATAGTATAAAATTATTGTTTTTTCATCAAGAAATAAAGAAAATGCACCATATACCGAGTGCGCTGTATGTAGTTCTGAATGGTACATGTTCTTACCCCTCGGTTCTCATTCGTCAGCCATATTGTTATGAGGCAATGAGACATATTATGGTATAAAATCTGTTATATTCTGCAAAAAACAGTTAGAAAGTACCAAATATGATATATTCAAGGTAACTTCCCTTCTACGGTAGAGGACTCTGCTTGCACTCACATCATAAAGGGGGCAATGCTCTTCAATTTGAGCTTTATTTCGTTAAAATATGTGCAGAAGTTTCGGAGATATAGCCTTTGGTATATAGTTGTTAGGTGCAATGCACAACAATATAATATATATAAAAATGACATATGTTATATTGTTGAGATGTTACCTAACAACATATTTATACCAAATAGTACAGTTTTGAAGAAAATTGAAGAAAATAGTGTTTGAAGACATACTTTTTCGACTTAAGATGAGTGTCACGTGGTCTCATCAATCCTGCAAGGGTTAAATTGCTTCAAGTATAACAACAGGTACTAACTTCATTTTTTACATTTTTTGATGTAATCTATAGATTTTCTTTCCCCTTTATCATGTGTGCAACACTTAGGTAGTATATTTGGTAGTTGTGTATAAAAAATATACAGGGTGATGCAAAATTTCAACCCTTAATGGTATAAAATTATTGTTTTTTCATCAAGAAATAAAGAAAATGCACCATATACCGAGTGCGCTGTATGTAGATCTGAATGGCACATGTTCTTACCCCTCGGTTCTCATTCGTCAGCCATATTGTTATGAGGCAATGAGACATATTATGGTATAAAATCTGTTATATTCTGCAAAAAACAGTTAGAAAGTACCAAATATGATATATACAAGGTAACTTCCCTTCTACGGTAGAGGACTCTGCTTGCACTCACATCATAAAGGGGGCAATGCTCTTCAATTTGAGCTTTAATTCGTTAAAATATGTGCAGAAGTTTCGGAGATATAGCCTTTAGTATATAGTAGTTAGGTACAATGCCCAACAATATAATATATATAAAAATGACATATGTTATATTGTTGAGATGTTACCTAACAACATATTTATACCAAATAGTACAGTTTTGAAGAAAATTGAAGAAAATAGTGTTTGAAGACATACTTTTTCGACTTAAGATGAGTGTCACGTGGTCTCATCAATCCTGCAAGGGTTAAATTGCTTCAAGTATAACAACAGGTACTAACTTCATTTTTTACATTTTTTGTTGTAATCTATAGATTTTCTTTCCCCTTCGTCATGTGTGCAACACTTAGGTAGTATATTTGGTAGTTGTGTTGAAAAAATATACAGGGTGATGCAAAATTTCAACCCTTAATACTATAACATTATTGTTTTTTCATCAAGAAATAAAGAAAATGCACCATATACCGAGTGCGCTGTATGTAGTTCTGAATGGTACATGTTCTTACCCCTCGGTTGTCATTCGTCAGCCATATTGTTATGAGGCAATGAGACATATTATGGGATAAAATCTCTTATATTCTGAAAAAAAAAAACAGTTAGAAAGCCCCAAATATGATATATACAAGGTAACTTCCCTTCTACGGTAGAGGACTCTGCTTGCACTCACATCATAAAGGGGGCAATGCTCTTCAATTTGAGCTTTAATTCGTTAAAATATGTGCAGAAGTTTCGGAGATATAGCCTTTAGTATATAGTAGTTAGGTGCAATGCCCAACAATATAATATATATAAAAATGACATATGTTATTTTGTTGAGATGTTACCTAACAACATATTTATACCAAATAAGACAGTTTTGAAGAAAATTGAAGAAAATAGTGTTTGAAGACATACTTTTTCGACTTAAGATGAGTGTCACGTGGTCTCATCAATCCTGCAAGGGTTAAATTGCTTCAAGTATAACAACAGGTACTAACTTCATTTTTTACATTTTTTGTTGTAATCTATAGATTTTCTTTCCCCTTCGTCATGTGTGCAACACTTAGGTAGTATATTTGGTAGTTGTGTTGAAAAAATATACAGGGTGATGCAAAATTTCAACCCTTAATACTATATCATTATTGTTTTTTCATCAAGAAATAAAGAAAATGCACCATATACCGAGTGCGCTGTATGTAGTTCTGAATGGTACATGCTCTTACCCCTCGGTTGTCATTCGTCAGCCATATTGTTATGAGGCAATGAGACATATTATGGGACAAAATCTGTTATATTCTGAAAAAAAAAACAGTTAGAAAGCCCCAAATATGATAAAAAAATGGTAACTTCCCTTCTACGGTAGAGGACTCTGCATGCACTCACATCATAAAGTGGGCAATGCTCTTCAATTTGAGCTTTATTTCGATAAAATATGTGCAGAAGTTTCGGAGATATAGCCTTTAGTATATAGTAGTTAGGTACAATGCCCAACAATATAATATATATAAAAATGACATATGTTATATTGTTGAGATGTTACCTAACAACATATTTATACCAAATAGTACAGTTTTGAAGAAAATTGAAGAAAATAGTGTTTGAAGACATACTTTTTCGACTTAAGATGAGTGTCACGTGGTCTCATCAATCCTGCAAGGGTTAAATTGCTTCAAGTATAACAACAGGTACTAACTTCATTTTTTACATTTTTTGATGTAATCTATAGATTTTCTTTCCCCTTTATCATGTGTGCAACACTTAGGTAGTATATTTGGTAGTTGTGTATAAAAAATATACAGGGTGATGCAAAATTTCAACCCTTAATGGTATAAAATTATTGTTTTTTCATCAAGAAATAAAGAAAATGCACCATATACCGAGTGCGCTGTATGTAGATCTGAATGGCACATGTTCTTACCCCTCGGTTCTCATTCGTCAGCCATATTGTTATGAGGCAATGAGACATATTATGGTATAAAATCTGTTATATTCTGCAAAAAACAGTTAGAAAGTACCAAATATGATATATACAAGGTAACTTCCCTTCTACGGTAGAGGACTCTGCTTGCACTCACATCATAAAGGGGGCAATGCTCTTCAATTTGAGCTTTAATTCGTTAAAATATGTGCAGAAGTTTCGGAGATATAGCCTTTAGTATATAGTAGTTAGGTACAATGCCCAACAATATAATATATATAAAAATGACATATGTTATATTGTTGAGATGTTACCTAACAACATATTTATACCAAATAGTACAGTTTTGAAGAAAATTGAAGAAAATAGTGTTTGAAGACATACTTTTTCGACTTAAGATGAGTGTCACGTGGTCTCATCAATCCTGCAAGGGTTAAATTGCTTCAAGTATAACAACAGGTACTAACTTCATTTTTTACATTTTTTGTTGTAATCTATAGATTTTCTTTCCCCTTCGTCATGTGTGCAACACTTAGGTAGTATATTTGGTAGTTGTGTTGAAAAAATATACAGGGTGATGCAAAATTTCAACCCTTAATACTATAACATTATTGTTTTTTCATCAAGAAATAAAGAAAATGCACCATATACCGAGTGCGCTGTATGTAGTTCTGAATGGTACATGTTCTTACCCCTCGGTTGTCATTCGTCAGCCATATTGTTATGAGGCAATGAGACATATTATGGGATAAAATCTCTTATATTCTGAAAAAAAAAAACAGTTAGAAAGCCCCAAATATGATATATACAAGGTAACTTCCCTTCTACGGTAGAGGACTCTGCTTGCACTCACATCATAAAGGGGGCAATGCTCTTCAATTTGAGCTTTAATTCGTTAAAATATGTGCAGAAGTTTCGGAGATATAGCCTTTAGTATATAGTAGTTAGGTGCAATGCCCAACAATATAATATATATAAAAATGACATATGTTATTTTGTTGAGATGTTACCTAACAACATATTTATACCAAATAAGACAGTTTTGAAGAAAATTGAAGAAAATAGTGTTTGAAGACATACTTTTTCGACTTAAGATGAGTGTCACGTGGTCTCATCAATCCTGCAAGGGTTAAATTGCTTCAAGTATAACAACAGGTACTAACTTCATTTTTTACATTTTTTGTTGTAATCTATAGATTTTCTTTCCCCTTCGTCATGTGTGCAACACTTAGGTAGTATATTTGGTAGTTGTGTTGAAAAATATACAGGGTGATGCAAAATTTCAACCCTTAATACTATATCATTATTGTTTTTTCATCAAGAAATAAAGAAAATGCACCATATACCGAGTGCGCTGTATGTAGTTCTGAATGGTACATGTTCTTACCCCTCGGTTGTCATTCGTCAGCCATATTGTTATGAGGCAATGAGACATATTATGGGATAAAATCTGTTATATTCTGAAAAAAAAAACAGTTAGAAAGCCCCAAATATGATATATACAAGGTAACTTCCCTTCTACGGTAGAGGACTCTGCTTGCACTCACATCATAAAGGGGGCAATGCTCATCAATTTGAGCTTTAATTCGTTAAAATATGTGCAGAAGTTTCGGAGATATAGCCTTTAGTATATAGTAGTTAGGTGCAATGCCCAACAATATAATATATATAAAAATGACATATGTTATATTGTTGAGATGTTACCTAACAACATATTTATACCAAATAAGACAGTTTTGAAGAAAATTGAAGAAAATAGTGTTTGAAGACATACTTTTTCGACTTAAGATGAGTGTCACGTGGTCTCATCAATCCTGCAAGGGTTAAATTGCTTCAAGTATAACAACAGGTACTAACTTCATTTTTTACATTTTTTGTTGTAATCTATAGATTTTCTTTCCCCTTTATCATGTGTGCAACACTTAGGTAGTATATTTGGTAGTTGTGTAGAAAAAATATACAGGGTGATCCAAAACTTCAACCCTTAATAGTATAAAATTATTGTTTTTTCATCAAGAAATAAAGAAAATGCACCATATACCGAGTGCGCTGTATGTAGTTCTGAATGGTACATGTTCTTACCCCTCGGTTCTCATTCGTCAGCCATATTGTTATGAGGCAATGAGACATATTATGCTATAAAATCTGTTATATTCTGCAAAAAACAGTTAGAAAGTACCAAATATGATATATACAAGGTAACTTCCCTTCTACGGTAGAGGACTCTGCTTGCACTCACATCATAAAGGGGGCAATGCTCTTCAATTTGAGCTTTATTTCGTTAAAATATGTGCAGAAGTTTCGGAGATATAGCCTTTAGTATATAGTTGTTAGGTGCAATGCACAACAATATAATATATATAAAAATGACATATGTTATATTGTTGAGATGTTACCTAACAACATATTTATACCAAATAGTACAGTTTTGAAGAAAATTGAAGAAAATAGTGTTTGAAGACATACTTTTTCGACTTAAGATGAGTGTCACGTGGTCTCATCAATCCTGCAAGGGCTAAATTGCTTCAAGTATAACAACAGGTACTAACTTCATTTTTTACATTTTTTGTTGTAATCTATAGATTTTCTTTCCCCTTCGTCATGTGTGCAACACTTAGGTAGTATATTTGGTAGTTGTGTTGAAAAAATATACAGGGTGATGCAAAATTTCAACCCTTAATACTATAAAATTATTGTTTTTTCATCAAGAAATAAAGAAAATGCACCATATACCGAGTGCGCTGTATGTAGTTCTGAATGGTACATGTTCTTACCCCTCGGTTGTCATTCGTCAGCCATATTGTTATGAGGCAATGAGACATATTATGGGATAAAATCTGTTATATTCTGAAAAAAAAAAAAACAGTTAGAAAGCCCCAAATATGATATATACAAGGTAACTTCCCTTCTACGGTAGAGGACTCTGCTTGCACTCACATCATAAAGGGGGCAATGCTCATCAATTTGAGCTTTAATTCGTTAAAATATGTGCAGAAGTTTCGGAGATATAGCCTTTAGTATATAGTAGTTAGGTGCAATGCCCAACAATATAATATATATAAAAATGACATATGTTATATTGTTGAGATGTTACCTAACAACATATTTATACCAAATAAGACAGTTTTGAAGAAAATTGAAGAAAATAGTGTTTGAAGACATACTTTTTCGACTTAAGATGAGTGTCACGTGGTCTCATCAATCCTGCAAGGGTTAAATTGCTTCAAGTATAACAACAGGTACTAACTTCATTTTTTACATTTTTTGTTGTAATCTATAGATTTTCTTTCCCCTTTATCATGTGTGCAACACTTAGGTAGTATATTTGGTAGTTGTGTAGAAAAAATATACAGGGTGATCCAAAACTTCAACCCTTAATAGTATAAAATTATTGTTTTTTCATCAAGAAATAAAGAAAATGCACCATATACCGAGTGCGCTGTATGTAGTTCTGAATGGTACATGTTCTTACCCCTCGGTTCTCATTCGTCAGCCATATTGTTATGAGGCAATGAGACATATTATGCTATAAAATCTGTTATATTCTGCAAAAAACAGTTAGAAAGTACCAAATATGATATATACAAGGTAACTTCCCTTCTACGGTAGAGGACTCTGCTTGCACTCACATCATAAAGGGGGCAATGCTCTTCAATTTGAGCTTTATTTCGTTAAAATATGTGCAGAAGTTTCGGAGATATAGCCTTTAGTATATAGTTGTTAGGTGCAATGCACAACAATATAATATATATAAAAATGACATATGTTATATTGTTGAGATGTTACCTAACAACATATTTATACCAAATAGTACAGTTTTGAAGAAAATTGAAGAAAATAGTGTTTGAAGACATACTTTTTCGACTTAAGATGAGTGTCACGTGGTCTCATCAATCCTGCAAGGGCTAAATTGCTTCAAGTATAACAACAGGTACTAACTTCATTTTTTACATTTTTTGTTGTAATCTGTAGATTTTCTTTCCCCTTCGTCATGTGTGCAACACTTAGGTAGTATATTTGGTAGTTGTGTTGAAAAATATACAGGGTGATGCAAAATTTCAACCCTTAATACTATATCATTATTGTTTTTTCATCAAGAAATAAAGAAAATGCACCATATACCGAGTGCGCTGTATGTAGTTCTGAATGGTACATGTTCTTACCCCTCGGTTGTCATTCGTCAGCCATATTGTTATGAGGCAATGAGACATATTATGGGATAAAATCTGTTATATTCTGAAAAAAAAAACAGTTAGAAAGCCCCAAATATGATATATACAAGGTAACTTCCCTTCTACGGTAGAGGACTCTGCTTGCACTCACATCATAAAGGGGGCAATGCTCATCAATTTGAGCTTTAATTCGTTAAAATATGTGCAGAAGTTTCGGAGATATAGCCTTTAGTATATAGTAGTTAGGTGCAATGCCCAACAATATAATATATATAAAAATGACATATGTTATATTGTTGAGATGTTACCTAACAACATATTTATACCAAATAAGACAGTTTTGAAGAAAATTGAAGAAAATAGTGTTTGAAGACATACTTTTTCGACTTAAGATGAGTGTCACGTGGTCTCATCAATCCTGCAAGGGTTAAATTGCTTCAAGTATAACAACAGGTACTAACTTCATTTTTTACATTTTTTGTTGTAATCTATAGATTTTCTTTCCCCTTTATCATGTGTGCAACACTTAGGTAGTATATTTGGTAGTTGTGTAGAAAAAATATACAGGGTGATCCAAAACTTCAACCCTTAATAGTATAAAATTATTGTTTTTTCATCAAGAAATAAAGAAAATGCACCATATACCGAGTGCGCTGTATGTAGTTCTGAATGGTACATGTTCTTACCCCTCGGTTCTCATTCGTCAGCCATATTGTTATGAGGCAATGAGACATATTATGCTATAAAATCTGTTATATTCTGCAAAAAACAGTTAGAAAGTACCAAATATGATATATACAAGGTAACTTCCCTTCTACGGTAGAGGACTCTGCTTGCACTCACATCATAAAGGGGGCAATGCTCTTCAATTTGAGCTTTATTTCGTTAAAATATGTGCAGAAGTTTCGGAGATATAGCCTTTAGTATATAGTTGTTAGGTGCAATGCACAACAATATAATATATATAAAAATGACATATGTTATATTGTTGAGATGTTACTTTACAACATATTTATACCAAATAAGACAGTTTTGAAGAAAATTGAAGAAAATAGTGTTTGAAGACATACTTTTTCGACTTAAGATGAGTGTCACGTGGTCTCATCAATCCTGCAAGGGCTAAATTGCTTCAAGTATAACAACAGGTACTAACTTCATTTTTTACATTTTTTGTTGTAATCTATAGATTTTCTTTCCCCTTCGTCATGTGTGCAACACTTAGGTAGTATATTTGGTAGTTGTGTTGAAAAAATATACAGGGTGATGCAAAATTTCAACCCTTAATACTATAAAATTATTGTTTTTTCATCAAGAAATAAAGAAAATGCACCATATACCGAGTGCGCTGTATGTAGTTCTGAATGGTACATGTTCTTACCCCTCGGTTGTCATTCGTCAGCCATATTGTTATGAGGCAATGAGACATATTATGGGATAAAATCTGTTATATTCTGAAAAAAAAAAAAACAGTTAGAAAGCCCCAAATATGATATATACAAGGTAACTTCCCTTCTACGGTAGAGGACTCTGCTTGCACTCACATCATAAAGGGGGCAATGCTCATCAATTTGAGCTTTAATTCGTTAAAATATGTGCAGAAGTTTCGGAGATATAGCCTTTAGTATATAGTAGTTAGGTGCAATGCCCAACAATATAATATATATAAAAATGACATATGTTATATTGTTGAGATGTTACCTAACAACATATTTATACCAAATAAGACAGTTTTGAAGAAAATTGAAGAAAATAGTGTTTGAAGACATACTTTTTCGACTTAAGATGAGTGTCACGTGGTCTCATCAATCCTGCAAGGGTTAAATTGCTTCAAGTATAACAACAGGTACTAACTTCATTTTTTACATTTTTTGTTGTAATCTATAGATTTTCTTTCCCCTTTATCATGTGTGCAACACTTAGGTAGTATATTTGGTAGTTGTGTAGAAAAAATATACAGGGTGATCCAAAACTTCAACCCTTAATAGTATAAAATTATTGTTTTTTCATCAAGAAATAAAGAAAATGCACCATATACCGAGTGCGCTGTATGTAGTTCTGAATGGTACATGTTCTTACCCCTCGGTTCTCATTCGTCAGCCATATTGTTATGAGGCAATGAGACATATTATGCTATAAAATCTGTTATATTCTGCAAAAAACAGTTAGAAAGTACCAAATATGATATATACAAGGTAACTTCCCTTCTACGGTAGAGGACTCTGCTTGCACTCACATCATAAAGGGGGCAATGCTCTTCAATTTGAGCTTTATTTCGTTAAAATATGTGCAGAAGTTTCGGAGATATAGCCTTTAGTATATAGTTGTTAGGTGCAATGCACAACAATATAATATATATAAAAATGACATATGTTATATTGTTGAGATGTTACCTAACAACATATTTATACCAAATAGTACAGTTTTGAAGAAAATTGAAGAAAATAGTGTTTGAAGACATACTTTTTCGACTTAAGATGAGTGTCACGTGGTCTCATCAATCCTGCAAGGGCTAAATTGCTTCAAGTATAACAACAGGTACTAACTTCATTTTTTACATTTTTTGTTGTAATCTGTAGATTTTCTTTCCCCTTCGTCATGTGTGCAACACTTAGGTAGTATATTTGGTAGTTGTGTTGAAAAAATATACAGGGTGATGCAAAATTTCAACCCTTAATACTATAAAATTATTGTTTTTTCATCAAGAAATAAAGAAAATGCACCATATACCGAGTGCGCTGTATGTAGTTCTGAATGGTACATGTTCTTACCCCTCGGTTGTCATTCGTCAGCCATATTGTTATGAGGCAATGAGACATATTATGGGAAATAATTTTTTATATTCTGCAAAAAACAGTTAGAAAGTACCAAATAATATATATACAAGGTAACTTCCCTTCTACGGTAGAGGACTCTGCTTGCACTCACATCATAAAGGGGGCAATGCTCTTCAATTTGAGCTTTATTTCGTTAAAATATGTGCAGAAGTTTCGGAGATATAGCCTTTAGTATATAGTTGTTAGGTGCAATGCCCAACAATATAATATATATAAAAATGACATATATTATATTGTTGAGATGTTACCTAACAACATATTTATACCAAATAGTACAGTTTTGAAGAAAATTGAAGAAAATAGTGTTTGAAGACATACTTTTTCGACTTAAGATGAGTGTCACGTGGTCTCATCAATCCTGCAAGGGTTAAATTGCTTCAAGTATAACAACAGGTACTAACTTCATTTTTTACATTTTTTGTTGTAACCTATAGATTTTCTTTCCCCTTCATCATGTGTGCAACACTTAGGTAGTATATTTGGTAGTTGTGTAGAAAAAATATACAGGGTGATCCAAAACTTCAACCCTTAATAGTATAAAATTATTGTTTTTTCATCAAGAAATAAAGAAAATGCACCATATACCGAGTGCGATGTATGTAGTTCTGAATGGTACATGTTCTTACCCCTCGGTTCTCATTCGTCAGCCATATTGTTATGAGGCAATGAGACATATTATGGGATAAAATCTGTTATATTCTGCAAAAAACAGTTAGAAAGTACCAAATATGATATATACAAGGTAACTTCCCTTCTACGGTAGAGGACTCTGCTTGCACTCACATCATAAAGGGGGCAATGCTCTTCAATTTGAGCTTTATTTCGTTAAAATATGTGCAGAAGTTTCGGAGATATAGCCTTTAGTATATAGTAGTTAGGTACAATGCCCAACAATATAATATATATAAAAATGACATATGTTATATTGTTGAGATGTTACCTAACAACATATTTATACCAAATAGTACAGTTTTGAAGAAAATTGAAGAAAATAGTGTTTGAAGACATACTTTTTCGACTTAAGATGAGTGTCACGTGGTCTCATCAATCCTGCAAGGGTTAAATTGCTTCAAGTATAACAACAGGTACTAACTTCATTTTTTACATTTTTTGATGTAATCTATAGATTTTCTTTCCCCTTTATCATGTGTGCAACACTTAGGTAGTATATTTGGTAGTTGTGTAGAAAAAATATACAGGGTGATGCAAAATTTCAACCCTTAATGGTATAAAATTATTGTTTTTTCATCAAGAAATAAAGAAAATGCACCATATACCGAGTGCGCTGTATGTAGATCTGAATGGCACATGTTCTTACCCCTCGGTTCTCATTCGTCAGCCATATTGTTATGAGGCAATGAGACATATTATGGTATAAAATCTGTTATATTCTGCAAAAAACAGTTAGAAAGTACCAAATATGATATATACAAGGTAACTTCCCTTCTACGGTAGAGGACTCTGCTTGCACTCACATCATAAAGGGGGCAATGCTCTTCAATTTGAGTTTTAATTCGTTAAAATATGTGCAGAAGTTTCGGAGATATAGCCTTTAGTATATAGTAGTTAGGTACAATGCCCAACAATATAATATATATAAAAATGACATATGTTATATTGTTGAGATGTTACCTAACAACATATTTATACCAAATAGTACAGTTTTGAAGAAAATTGAAGAAAATAGTGTTTGAAGACATACTTTTTCGACTTAAGATGAGTGTCACGTGGTCTCATCAATCCTGCAAGGGTTAAATTGCTTCAAGTATAACAACAGGTACTAACTTCATTTTTTACATTTTTTGTTGTAATCTATAGATTTTCTTTCCCCTTCGTCATGTGTGGAACACTTAGGTAGTATATTTGGTAGTTGTGTTGAAAAAATATACAGGGTGATGCAAAATTTCAACCCTTAATACTATAACATTATTGTTTTTTCATCAAGAAATAAAGAAAATGCACCATATACCTAGTGCGCTGTATGTAGTTCTGAATGGTACATGTTCTTACCCCTCGGTTGTCATTCGTCAGCCATATTGTTATGAGGCAATGAGACATATTATGGGATAAAATCTCTTATATTCTGAAAAAAAAAACAGTTAGAAAGCCCCAAATATGATATATACAAGGTAACTTCCCTTCTACGGTAGAGGACTCTGCTTGCACTCACATCATAAAGGGGGCAATGCTCTTCAATTTGAGCTTTAATTCGTTAAAATATGTGCAGAAGTTTCGGAGATATAGCCTTTAGTATATAGTAGTTAGGTGCAATGCCCAACAATATAATATATATAAAAATGACATATGTTATATTGTTGAGATATTACCTAACAACATATTTATACCAAATAAGACAGTTTTGAAGAAAATTGAAGAAAATAGTGTTTGAAGACATACTTTTTCGACTTAAGATGAGTGTCACGGGGTCTCATCAATCCTGCAAGGGTTAAATTGCTTCAAGTATAACAACAGGTACTAACTTCATTTTTTACATTTTCTGTTGTAATCTATAGATTTTCTTTCCCCTTTATCATGTGTGCAACACTTAGGTAGTATATTTGGTAGTTGTGTAGAAAAAATATACAGGGTGATCCAAAACTTCAACCCTTAATAGTATAAAATTATTGTTTTTTCATCAAGAAATAAAGAAAATGCACCATATACCGAGTGCGCTGTATGTAGTTCTGAATGGTACATGTTCTTACCCCTCGGTTCTCATTCGTCAGCCATATTGTTATGAGGCAATGAGACATATTATGGGATAAAATCTGTTATATTCTGCAAAAAACAGTTAGAAAGTACCAAATATGATATATACAAGGTAACTTCCCTTCTACGGTAGAGGACTCTGCTTGCACTCACATCATAAAGGGGGCAATGCTCTTCAATTTGAGCTTTATTTCGTTAAAATATGTGCAGAAGTTTCGGAGATATAGCCTTTAGTATATAGTTGTTAGGTGCAATGCACAACAATCTATATTATAAAAGAGAACGTACAAATCCTTTGTTCCCTCATCACGCTAATACGGCTGAACCAATTTCTTTTATTTTTGGGCTGTTATTAGGATTTGGACCCTAGATGGTTTTTATCATATCACTTTAATTTTGAATTACCAGTGTCTTGAGATAATTGACCATTCAAGTGTCCATAACGTACAAATCCTTTGTTAGTTCATCATAGGTATAAAAATAAACGTATTTATATGCAACCCGCATGACCGTGTCACTCGGCGGGTTAACATAAATGACAGGCGCTATAATGTTAACATTTACTGCAATTTGAAAGCGAAAAAGTAAAAATTATCTAAGTAACAAAGTTTATTGCGTTCCGGGGTGACCGCAGCGAAGCGGGGTGAACGCTGCTAGTATAATATATATAAAAATGACATATGTTATATTGTTGAGATGTTACCTAACAACATATTTATACCAAATAGTACAGTTTTGAAGAAAATTGAAGAAAATAGTGTTTGAAGACATACTTTTTCGACTTAAGATGAGTGTCACGTGGTCTCATCAATCCTGCAAGGGTTAAATTGCTTCAAGTATAACAACAGGTACTAACTTCATTTTTTACATTTTTTGTTGTAATCTATAGATTTTCTTTCCCCTTCGTCATGTGTGCAACACTTAGGTAGTATATTTGGTAGTTGTGTTGAAAAAATATACAGGGTGATGCAGAACTTCAACCCTTAATAGTATAAAATTATTGTTTTTTCAACAAGAAATAAAGAAAATGCACCATATACCGAGTGCGCTGTATGTAGTTCTGATTGGTACATGTTCTTACCCCTCGGTTCTCATTCGTCAGCCATATTGTTATGAGGCAATGAGACATATTATGGTATAAAATCTGTTATATTCTGCAAAAAACAGTTAGAAAGTACCAAATATGATATATACAAGGTAACTTCCCTTCTACGGTAGAGGACTCTGCTTGCACTCACATCATAAAGGGGGCAATGCTCTTCAATTTGAGCTTTATTTCGTTAAAATATGTGCAGAAGTTTCGGAGATATAGCCTTTAGTATATAGTTGTTAGGTGCAATGCACAACAATATAATATATATAAAAATGACATATGTTATATTGTTGAGATGTTACCTAACAACATATTTATACCAAATAGTACAGTTTTGAAGAAAATTGAAGAAAATAGTGTTTGAAGACATACTTTTTCGACTTAAGATGAGTGTCACGTGGTCTCATCAATCCTGCAAGGGTTAAATTGCTTCAAGTATAACAACAGGTACTAACTTCATTTTTTACATTTTTTGTTGTAATCTATAGAATTTCTTTCCACTTCGTCATGTGTGCAACACTTAGGTAGTATATTTGGTAGTTGTGTTGAAAAAATATACAGGGTGATGCAAAATTTCAACCCTTAATACTATAAAATTATTGTTTTTTCATCAAGAAATAAAGAAAATGCACCATATACCGAGTGCGCTGTATGTAGTTCTGAATGGTACATGTTCTTACCCCTCGGTTGTCATTCGTCAGCCATATTGTTATGAGGCAATGAGACATATTATGGGATAAAATCTGTTATATTCTGAAAAAAAAAACAGTTAGAAAGCCCCAAATATGATATATACAAGGTAACTTCCCTTCTACGGTAGAGGACTCTGCTTGCACTCACATCATAAAGGGGGCAATGCTCATCAATTTGAGCTTTAATTCGTTAAAATATGTGCAGAAGTTTCGGAGATATAGCCTTTAGTATATAGTAGTTAGGTGCAATGCCCAACAATATAATATATATAAAAATGACATATGTTATATTGTTGAGATGTTACCTAACAACATATTTATACCAAATAAGACAGTTTTGAAGAAAATTGAAGAAAATAGTGTTTGAAGACATACTTTTTCGACTTAAGATGAGTGTCACGTGGTCTCATCAATCCTGCAAGGGTTAAATTGCTTCAAGTATAACAACAGGTACTAACTTCATTTTTTACATTTTTTGTTGTAATCTATAGATTTTCTTTCCCCTTTATCATGTGTGCAACACTTAGGTAGTATATTTGGTAGTTGTGTAGAAAAAATATACAGGGTGATCCAAAACTTCAACCCTTAATAGTATAAAATTATTGTTTTTTCATCAAGAAATAAAGAAAATGCACCATATACCGAGTGCGCTGTATGTAGTTCTGAATGGTACATGTTCTTACCCCTCGGTTCTCATTCGTCAGCCATATTGTTATGAGGCAATGAGACATATTATGCTATAAAATCTGTTATATTCTGCAAAAAACAGTTAGAAAGTACCAAATATGATATATACAAGGTAACTTCCCTTCTACGGTAGAGGACTCTGCTTGCACTCACATCATAAAGGGGGCAATGCTCTTCAATTTGAGCTTTATTTCGTTAAAATATGTGCAGAAGTTTCGGAGATATAGCCTTTAGTATATAGTTGTTAGGTGCAATGCACAACAATATAATATATATAAAAATGACATATGTTATATTGTTGAGATGTTACCTAACAACATATTTATACCAAATAGTACAGTTTTGAAGAAAATTGAAGAAAATAGTGTTTGAAGACATACTTTTTCGACTTAAGATGAGTGTCACGTGGTCTCATCAATCCTGCAAGGGTTAAATTGCTTCAAGTATAACAACAGGTACTAACTTCATTTTTTACATTTTTTGTTGTAATCTATAGATTTTCTTTCCCCTTCGTCATGTGTGCAACACTTAGGTAGTATATTTGGTAGTTGTGTTGAAAAAATATACAGGGTGATGCAAAATTTCAACCCTTAATACTATAAAATTATTGTTTTTTCATCAAGAAATAAAGAAAATGCACCATATACCGAGTGCGCTGTATGTAGTTCTGAATGGTACATGTTCTTACCCCTCGGTTGTCATTCGTCAGCCATATTGTTATGAGGCAATGAGACATATTATGGGATAAAATCTGTTATATTCTGAAAAAAAAAAACAGTTAGAAAGCCCCAAATATGATATATACAAGGTAACTTCCCTTCTACGGTAGAGGACTCTGCTTGCACTCACATCATAAAGGGGGCAATGCTCTTTAATTTGAGCTTTATTTCGTTAAAATATGTGCAGAAGTTTCGGAGATATAGCCTTTAGTATATAGTTGTTAGGTGCAATGCACAACAATATAATATATATAAAAATGACATATGTTATATTGTTGAGATGTTACCTAACAACATATTTATACCAAATAGTACAGTTTTGAAGAAAATTGAAGAAAATAGTGTTTGAAGACATACTTTTTCGACTTAAGATGAGTGTCACGTGGTCTCATCAATCCTGCAAGGGTTAAATTGCTTCAAGTATAACAACAGGTACTAACTTCATTTTTTACATTTTTTGTTGTAATCTATAGATTTTCTTTCCCCTTTATCATGTGTGCAACACTTAGGTAGTATATTTGGTAGTTGTGTAGAAAAAATATACAGGGTGATCCAAAACTTCAACCCTTAATAGTATAAAATTATTGTTTTTTCATCAAGAAATAAAGAAAATGCACCATATACCGAGTGCGCTGTATGTAGTTCTGAATGGTACATGTTCTTACCCCTCGGTTCTCATTCGTCAGCCATATTGTTATGAGGCAATGAGACATATTATGGGATAAAATCTGTTATATTCTGCAAAAAACAGTTAGAAAGTACCAAATATGATATATACAAGGTAACTTCCCTTCTACGGTAGAGGACTCTGCTTGCACTCACATCATAAAGGGGGCAATGCTCTTCAATTTGAGCTTTATTTCGTTAAAATATGTGCAGAAGTTTCGGAGATATAGCCTTTAGTATATAGTTGTTAGGTGCAATGCACAACAATCTATATTATAAAAGAGAACGTACAAATCCTTTGTTCCCTCATCACGCTAATACGGCTGAACCAATTTCTTTTATTTTTGGGGGGTTATTAGGATTTGGACCCTAGATGGTTTTTATCATATCACTTTAATTTTGAATTACCAGTGTCTTGAGATAATTGACCATTCAAGTGTCCATAACGTACAAATCCTTTGTTAGTTCATCATAGGTATAAAAATAAACGTATTTATATGCAACCCGCATGACCGTGTCACTCGGCGGGTTAACATAAATGACAGGCGCTATAATGTTAACATTTACTGCAATTTGAAAGCGAAAAAGTAAAAATTATCTAAGTAACAAAGTTTATTGCGTTCCGGGGTGACCGCAGCGAAGCGGGGTGAACGCTGCTAGTATAATATATATAAAAATGACATATGTTATATTGTTGAGATGTTACCTAACAACATATTTATACCAAATAGTACAGTTTTGAAGAAAATTGAAGAAAATAGTGTTTGAAGACATACTTTTTCGACTTAAGATGAGTGTCACGTGGTCTCATCAATCCTGCAAGGGTTAAATTGCTTCAAGTATAACAACAGGTACTAACTTCATTTTTTACATTTTTTGTTGTAATCTATAGATTTTCTTTCCCCTTCGTCATGTGTGCAACACTTAGGTAGTATATTTGGTAGTTGTGTTGAAAAAATATACAGGGTGATGCAGAACTTCAACCCTTAATAGTATAAAATTATTGTTTTTTCAACAAGAAATAAAGAAAATGCACCATATACCGAGTGCGCTGTATGTAGTTCTGATTGGTACATGTTCTTACCCCTCGGTTCTCATTCGTCAGCCATATTGTTATGAGGCAATGAGACATATTATGGTATAAAATCTGTTATATTCTGCAAAAAACAGTTAGAAAGTACCAAATATGATATATACAAGGTAACTTCCCTTCTACGGTAGAGGACTCTGCTTGCACTCACATCATAAAGGGGGCAATGCTCTTCAATTTGAGCTTTATTTCGTTAAAATATGTGCAGAAGTTTCGGAGATATAGCCTTTAGTATATAGTTGTTAGGTGCAATGCACAACAATATAATATATATAAAAATGACATATGTTATATTGTTGAGATGTTACCTAACAACATATTTATACCAAATAGTACAGTTTTGAAGAAAATTGAAGAAAATAGTGTTTGAAGACATACTTTTTCGACTTAAGATGAGTGTCACGTGGTCTCATCAATCCTGCAAGGGTTAAATTGCTTCAAGTATAACAACAGGTACTAACTTCATTTTTTACATTTTTTGTTGTAATCTATAGATTTTCTTTCCCCTTCGTCATGTGTGCAACACTTAGGTAGTATATTTGGTAGTTGTGTTGAAAAAATATACAGGGTGATGCAAAATTTCAACCCTTAATACTATAAAATTATTGTTTTTTCATCAAGAAATAAAGAAAATGCACCATATACCGAGTGCGCTGTATGTAGTTCTGAATGGTACATGTTCTTACCCCTCGGTTGTCATTCGTCAGCCATATTGTTATGAGGCAATGAGACATATTATGGGATAAAATCTGTTATATTCTGAAAAAAAAAAACAGTTAGAAAGCCCCAAATATGATATATACAAGGTAACTTCCCTTCTACGGTAGAGGACTCTGCTTGCACTCACATCATAAAGGGGGCAATGCTCATCAATTTGAGCTTTAACTCGTTAAAATATGTGCAGAAGTTTCGGAGATATAGCCTTTAGTATATAGTTGTTAGGTGCAATGCACAACAATATAATATATATAAAAATGACATATGTTATATTGTTGAGATGTTACCTAACAACATATTTATACCAAATAAGACAGTTTTGAAGAAAATTGAAGAAAATAGTGTTTGAAGACATACTTTTTCGACTTAAGATGAGTGTCACGTGGTCTCATCAATCCTGCAAGGGTTAAATTGCTTCAAGTATAACAACAGGTACTAACTTCATTTTTTACATTTTTTGTTGTAATCTATAGATTTTCTTTCCCCTTTATCATGTGTGCAACACTTAGGTAGTATATTTGGTAGTTGTGTAGAAAAAATATACAGGGTGATCCAAAACTTCAACCCTTAATAGTATAAAATTATTGTTTTTTCATCAAGAAATAAAGAAAATGCACCATATACCGAGTGCGCTGTATGTAGTTCTGAATGGTACATGTTCTTACCCCTCGGTTCTCATTCGTCAGCCATATTGTTATGAGGCAATGAGACATATTATGCTATAAAATCTGTTATATTCTGCAAAAAACAGTTAGAAAGTACCAAATATGATATATACAAGGTAACTTCCCTTCTACGGTAGAGGACTCTGCTTGCACTCACATCATAAAGGGGGCAATGCTCTTCAATTTGAGCTTTATTTCGTTAAAATATGTGCAGAAGTTTCGGAGATATAGCCTTTAGTATATAGTTGTTAGGTGCAATGCACAACAATATAATATATATAAAAATGACATATGTTATATTGTTGAGATGTTACCTAACAACATATTTATACCAAATAGTACAGTTTTGAAGAAAATTGAAGAAAATAGTGTTTGAAGACATACTTTTTCGACTTAAGATGAGTGTCACGTGGTCTCATCAATCCTGCAAGGGTTAAATTGCTTCAAGTATAACAACAGGTACTAACTTCATTTTTTACATTTTTTGTTGTAATCTATAGATTTTCTTTCCCCTTCGTCATGTGTGCAACACTTAGGTAGTATATTTGGTAGTTGTGTTGAAAAAATATACAGGGTGATGCAAAATTTCAACCCTTAATACTATAAAATTATTGTTTTTTCATCAAGAAATAAAGAAAATGCACCATATACCGAGTGCGCTGTATGTAGTTCTGAATGGTACATGTTCTTACCCCTCGGTTGTCATTCGTCAGCCATATTGTTATGAGGCAATGAGACATATTATGGGAAATAATTTTTTATATTCTGCAAAAAACAGTTAGAAAGTACCAAATAATATATATACAAGGTAACTTCCCTTCTACGGTAGAGGACTCTGCTTGCACTCACATCATAAAGGGGGCAATGCTCTTCAATTTGAGCTTTATTTCGTTAAAATATGTGCAGAAGTTTCGGAGATATAGCCTTTAGTATATAGTTGTTAGGTGCAATGCCCAACAATATAATATATATAAAAATGACATATATTATATTGTTGAGATGTTACCTAACAACATATTTATACCAAATAGTACAGTTTTGAAGAAAATTGAAGAAAATAGTGTTTGAAGACATACTTTTTCGACTTAAGATGAGTGTCACGTGGTCTCATCAATCCTGCAAGGGTTAAATTGCTTCAAGTATAACAACAGGTACTAACTTCATTTTTTACATTTTTTGTTGTAACCTATAGATTTTCTTTCCCCTTCATCATGTGTGCAACACTTAGGTAGTATATTTGGTAGTTGTGTAGAAAAAATATACAGGGTGATCCAAAACTTCAACCCTTAATAGTATAAAATTATTGTTTTTTCATCAAGAAATAAAGAAAATGCACCATATAAGGAGTGCCCTGTATGTAGTTCTGAATGGTACATGTTCTTACCCCTCGGTTGTCATTCGTCAGCCATATTGTTATGAGGCAATGAGACATATTATGGGATAAAATCTCTTATATTCTGAAAAAAAACAGTTAGAAAGCCCCAAATATGATATATACAAGGTATCTTCCCTTCTACGGTAGAGGACTCTGCTTGCACTCACATCATAAAGGGGGCAATGCTCTTCAATTTGAGCTTTATTTCGTTAAAATATGTGCAGAAGTTTCTTAGATATAGCCTTTAGTATATAGTTGTTAGGTGCAATGCACAACAATCTATATTATAAAAGAGAACGTACAAATCCTTTGTTCCCTCATCACGCTAATACGGCTGAACCAATTTCTTTTATTTTTGGGGGGTTATTAGGATTTGGACCCTAGATGGTTTTTATCATATCACTTTAATTTTGAATTACCAGTGTCTTGAGATAATTGACCATTCAAGTGTCCATAACGTACAAATCCTTTGTTAGTTCATCATAGGTATAAAAATAAACGTATTTATATGCAACCCGCATGACCGTGTCACTCGGCGGGTTAACATAAATGACAGGCGCTATAATGTTAACATTTACTGCAATTTGAAAGCGAAAAAGTAAAAATTATCTAAGTAACAAAGTTTATTGCGTTCCGGGGTGACCGCAGCGAAGCGGGGTGAACGCTGCTAGTATAATATATATAAAAATGACATATGTTATATTGTTGAGATGTTACCTAACAACATATTTATACCAAATAGTACAGTTTTGAAGAAAATTGAAGAAAATAGTGTTTGAAGACATACTTTTTCGACTTAAGATGAGTGTCACGTGGTCTCATCAATCCTGCAAGGGTTAAATTGCTTCAAGTATAACAACAGGTACTAACTTCATTTTTTACATTTTTTGTTGTAATCTATAGATTTTCTTTCCCCTTCGTCATGTGTGCAACACTTAGGTAGTATATTTGGTAGTTGTGTTGAAAAAATATACAGGGTGATGCAGAACTTCAACCCTTAATAGTATAAAATTATTGTTTTTTCAACAAGAAATAAAGAAAATGCACCATATACCGAGTGCGCTGTATGTAGTTCTGATTGGTACATGTTCTTACCCCTCGGTTCTCATTCGTCAGCCATATTGTTATGAGGCAATGAGACATATTATGGTATAAAATCTGTTATATTCTGCAAAAAACAGTTAGAAAGTACCAAATATGATATATACAAGGTAACTTCCCTTCTACGGTAGAGGACTCTGCTTGCACTCACATCATAAAGGGGGCAATGCTCTTCAATTTGAGCTTTATTTCGTTAAAATATGTGCAGAAGTTTCGGAGATATAGCCTTTAGTATATAGTTGTTAGGTGCAATGCACAACAATATAATATATATAAAAATGACATATGTTATATTGTTGAGATGTTACCTAACAACATATTTATACCAAATAGTACAGTTTTGAAGAAAATTGAAGAAAATAGTGTTTGAAGACATACTTTTTCGACTTAAGATGAGTGTCACGTGGTCTCATCAATCCTGCAAGGGTTAAATTGCTTCAAGTATAACAACAGGTACTAACTTCATTTTTTACATTTTTTGTTGTAATCTATAGATTTTCTTTCCCCTTTATCATGTGTGCAACACTTAGGTAGTATATTTGGTAGTTGTGTAGAAAAAATATACAGGGTGATCCAAAACTTCAACCCTTAATAGTATAAAATTATTGTTTTTTCATCAAGAAATAAAGAAAATGCACCATATACCGAGTGCGCTGTATGTAGTTCTGAATGGTACATGTTCTTACCCCTCGGTTCTCATTCGTCAGCCATATTGTTATGAGGCAATGAGACATATTATGGGATAAAATCTGTTATATTCTGCAAAAAACAGTTAGAAAGTACCAAATATGATATATACAAGGTAACTTCCCTTCTACGGTAGAGGACTCTGCTTGCACTCACATCATAAAGGGGGCAATGCTCTTCAATTTGAGCTTTATTTCGTTAAAATATGTGCAGAAGTTTCGGAGATATAGCCTTTAGTATATAGTTGTTAGGTGCAATGCACAACAATCTATATTATAAAAGAGAACGTACAAATCCTTTGTTCCCTCATCACGCTAATACGGCTGAACCAATTTCTTTTATTTTTGGGGGGTTATTAGGATTTGGACCCTAGATGGTTTTTATCATATCACTTTAATTTTGAATTACCAGTGTCTTGAGATAATTGACCATTCAAGTGTCCATAACGTACAAATCCTTTGTTAGTTCATCATAGGTATAAAAATAAACGTATTTATATGCAACCCGCATGACCGTGTCACTCGGCGGGTTAACATAAATGACAGGCGCTATAATGTTAACATTTACTGCAATTTGAAAGCGAAAAAGTAAAAATTATCTAAGTAACAAAGTTTATTGCGTTCCGGGGTGACCGCAGCGAAGCGGGGTGAACGCTGCTAGTATAATATATATAAAAATGACATATGTTATATTGTTGAGATGTTACCTAACAACATATTTATACCAAATAGTACAGTTTTGAAGAAAATTGAAGAAAATAGTGTTTGAAGACATACTTTTTCGACTTAAGATGAGTGTCACGTGGTCTCATCAATCCTGCAAGGGTTAAATTGCTTCAAGTATAACAACAGGTACTAACTTCATTTTTTACATTTTTTGTTGTAATCTATAGATTTTCTTTCCCCTTCGTCATGTGTGCAACACTTAGGTAGTATATTTGGTAGTTGTGTTGAAAAAATATACAGGGTGATGCAGAACTTCAACCCTTAATAGTATAAAATTATTGTTTTTTCAACAAGAAATAAAGAAAATGCACCATATACCGAGTGCGCTGTATGTAGTTCTGATTGGTACATGTTCTTACCCCTCGGTTCTCATTCGTCAGCCATATTGTTATGAGGCAATGAGACATATTATGGTATAAAATCTGTTATATTCTGCAAAAAACAGTTAGAAAGTACCAAATATGATATATACAAGGTAACTTCCCTTCTACGGTAGAGGACTCTGCTTGCACTCACATCATAAAGGGGGCAATGCTCTTCAATTTGAGCTTTATTTCGTTAAAATATGTGCAGAAGTTTCGGAGATATAGCCTTTAGTATATAGTTGTTAGGTGCAATGCACAACAATATAATATATATAAAAATGACATATGTTATATTGTTGAGATGTTACCTAACAACATATTTATACCAAATAGTACAGTTTTGAAGAAAATTGAAGAAAATAGTGTTTGAAGACATACTTTTTCGACTTAAGATGAGTGTCACGTGGTCTCATCAATCCTGCAAGGGTTAAATTGCTTCAAGTATAACAACAGGTACTAACTTCATTTTTTACATTTTTTGTTGTAATCTATAGATTTTCTTTCCCCTTCGTCATGTGTGCAACACTTAGGTAGTATATTTGGTAGTTGTGTTGAAAAAATATACAGGGTGATGCAAAATTTCAACCCTTAATACTATAAAATTATTGTTTTTTCATCAAGAAATAAAGAAAATGCACCATATACCGAGTGCGCTGTATGTAGTTCTGAATGGTACATGTTCTTACCCCTCGGTTGTCATTCGTCAGCCATATTGTTATGAGGCAATGAGACATATTATGGGATAAAATCTGTTATATTCTGAAAAAAAAAACAGTTAGAAAGCCCCAAATATGATATATACAAGGTAACTTCCCTTCTACGGTAGAGGACTCTGCTTGCACTCACATCATAAAGGGGGCAATGCTCATCAATTTGAGCTTTAACTCGTTAAAATATGTGCAGAAGTTTCGGAGATATAGCCTTTAGTATATAGTTGTTAGGTGCAATGCACAACAATATAATATATATAAAAATGACATATGTTATATTGTTGAGATGTTACCTAACAACATATTTATACCAAATAAGACAGTTTTGAAGAAAATTGAAGAAAATAGTGTTTGAAGACATACTTTTTCGACTTAAGATGAGTGTCACGTGGTCTCATCAATCCTGCAAGGGTTAAATTGCTTCAAGTATAACAACAGGTACTAACTTCATTTTTTACATTTTTTGTTGTAATCTATAGATTTTCTTTCCCCTTTATCATGTGTGCAACACTTAGGTAGTATATTTGGTAGTTGTGTAGAAAAAATATACAGGGTGATCCAAAACTTCAACCCTTAATAGTATAAAATTATTGTTTTTTCATCAAGAAATAAAGAAAATGCACCATATACCGAGTGCGCTGTATGTAGTTCTGAATGGTACATGTTCTTACCCCTCGGTTCTCATTCGTCAGCCATATTGTTATGAGGCAATGAGACATATTATGCTATAAAATCTGTTATATTCTGCAAAAAACAGTTAGAAAGTACCAAATATGATATATACAAGGTAACTTCCCTTCTACGGTAGAGGACTCTGCTTGCACTCACATCATAAAGGGGGCAATGCTCTTCAATTTGAGCTTTATTTCGTTAAAATATGTGCAGAAGTTTCGGAGATATAGCCTTTAGTATATAGTTGTTAGGTGCAATGCACAACAATATAATATATATAAAAATGACATATGTTATATTGTTGAGATGTTACCTAACAACATATTTATACCAAATAGTACAGTTTTGAAGAAAATTGAAGAAAATAGTGTTTGAAGACATACTTTTTCGACTTAAGATGAGTGTCACGTGGTCTCATCAATCCTGCAAGGGTTAAATTGCTTCAAGTATAACAACAGGTACTAACTTCATTTTTTACATTTTTTGTTGTAATCTATAGATTTTCTTTCCCCTTCGTCATGTGTGCAACACTTAGGTAGTATATTTGGTAGTTGTGTTGAAAAAATATACAGGGTGATGCAAAATTTCAACCCTTAATACTATAAAATTATTGTTTTTTCATCAAGAAATAAAGAAAATGCACCATATACCGAGTGCGCTGTATGTAGTTCTGAATGGTACATGTTCTTACCCCTCGGTTGTCATTCGTCAGCCATATTGTTATGAGGCAATGAGACATATTATGGGAAATAATTTTTTATATTCTGCAAAAAACAGTTAGAAAGTACCAAATAATATATATACAAGGTAACTTCCCTTCTACGGTAGAGGACTCTGCTTGCACTCACATCATAAAGGGGGCAATGCTCTTCAATTTGAGCTTTATTTCGTTAAAATAT
The DNA here is from genome assembly GCF_964235325.1 of Thermobia domestica. Classification (NCBI taxonomy): domain Eukaryota; kingdom Metazoa; phylum Arthropoda; class Insecta; order Zygentoma; family Lepismatidae; genus Thermobia; species Thermobia domestica. Next base: position 52,918 of record NW_027656019.1, read on the forward strand.
GTGCAGAAGTTTCGGAGATATAGCCTTTAGTATATAGTTGTTAGGTGCAATGCCCAACAATATAATATATATAAAAATGACATATATTATATTGTTGAGATGTTACCTAACAACATATTTATACCAAATAGTACAGTTTTGAAGAAAATTGAAGAAAATAGTGTTTGAAGACATACTTTTTCGACTTAAGATGAGTGTCACGTGGTCTCATCAATCCTGCAAGGGTTAAATTGCTTCAAGTATAACAACAGGTACTAACTTCATTTTTTACATTTTTTGTTGTAACCTATAGATTTTCTTTCCCCTTCATCATGTGTGCAACACTTAGGTAGTATATTTGGTAGTTGTGTAGAAAAAATATACAGGGTGATCCAAAACTTCAACCCTTAATAGTATAAAATTATTGTTTTTTCATCAAGAAATAAAGAAAATGCACCATATAAGGAGTGCCCTGTATGTAGTTCTGAATGGTACATGTTCTTACCCCTCGGTTGTCATTCGTCAGCCATATTGTTATGAGGCAATGAGACATATTATGGGATAAAATCTCTTATATTCTGAAAAAAAAACAGTTAGAAAGCCCCAAATATGATATATACAAGGTATCTTCCCTTCTACGGTAGAGGACTCTGCTTGCACTCACATCATAAAGGGGGCAATGCTCTTCAATTTGAGCTTTATTTCGTTAAAATATGTGCAGAAGTTTCTTAGATATAGCCTTTAGTATATAGTTGTTAGGTGCAATGCACAACAATCTATATTATAAAAGAGAACGTACAAATCCTTTGTTCCCTCATCACGCTAATACGGCTGAACCAATTTCTTTTATTTTTGGGGGGTTATTAGGATTTGGACCCTAGATGGTTTTTATCATATCACTTTAATTTTGAATTACCAGTGTCTTGAGATAATTGACCATTCAAGTGTCCATAACGTACAAATCCTTTGTTAGTTCATCATAGGTATAAAAATAAACGTATTTATATGCAACCCGCATGACCGTGTCACTCGGCGGGTTAACATAAATGACAGGCGCTATAATGTTAACATTTACTGCAATTTGAAAGCGAAAAAGTAAAAATTATCTAAGTAACAAAGTTTATTGCGTTCCGGGGTGACCGCAGCGAAGCGGGGTGAACGCTGCTAGTATAATATATATAAAAATGACATATGTTATATTGTTGAGATGTTACCTAACAACATATTTATACCAAATAGTACAGTTTTGAAGAAAATTGAAGAAAATAGTGTTTGAAGACATACTTTTTCGACTTAAGATGAGTGTCACGTGGTCTCATCAATCCTGCAAGGGTTAAATTACTTCAAGTATAACAACAGGTACTAACTTCATTTTTTACATTTTTTGTTGTAATCTATAGATTTTCTTTCCCCTTTATCATGTGTGCAACACTTAGGTAGTATATTTGGTAGTTGTGTAAAAAAAATATACAGGGTGATGCAAAACTTCAACCCTTAATAGTATAAAATTATTGTTTTTTCATCAAGAAATAAAGAAAATGCACCATATACCGAGTACGATGTATGTAGTTCTGAATGGTACATGTTCTTACCCCTCGGTTCTCATTCGTCAGCCATATTGTTATGAGGCAATGAGACATATTATGGTATAAAATCTGTTATATTCTGCAAAAAACAGTTAGAAAGTACCAAATATGATATATACAAGGTAACTTCCCTTCTACGGTAGAGGACTCTGCTTGCACTCACATCATAAAGGGGGCAATGCTCTTCAATTTGAGCTTTATTTCGTTAAAATATGTGCAGAAGTTTCGGAGATATAGCCTTTAGTATATAGTTGTTAGGTGCAATGCACAACAATCTATATTATAAAAGAGAACGTACAAATCCTTTGTTCCCTCATCACGCTAATACGGCTGAACCAATTTCTTTTATTTTTGGGGGGTTATTAGGATTTGGAACCTAGATGGTTTTTATCATATCACTTTAATTTTGAATTACCAGTGTCTTGAGATAATTGACCATTCAAGTGTCCATAACGTACAAATCCTTTGTTAGTTCATCATAGGTATAAAAATAAACGTATTTATATGCAACCCGCATGACCGTGTCACTCGGCTGGTTAACATAAATGACAGGCGCTATAATGTTAACATTTACTGCAATTTGAAAGCGAAAAAGTAAAAATTATCTAAGTAACAAAGTTTATTGCGTTCCGGGGTGACCGCAGCGAAGCGGGGTGAACGCTGCTAGTATAATATATATAAAAATGACATATGTTATATTGTTGAGATGTTACCTAACAACATATTTATACCAAATAGTACAGTTTTGAAGAAAATTGAAGAAAATAGTGTTTGAAGACATACTTTTTCGACTTAAGATGAGTGTCACGTGGTCTCATCAATCCTGCAAGGGTTAAATTACTTCAAGTATAACAACAGGTACTAACTTCATTTTTTACATTTTTTGTTGTAATCTATAGATTTTCTTTCCCCTTTATCATGTGTGCAACACTTAGGTAGTATATTTGGTAGTTGTGTAAAAAAAATATACAGGGTGATGCAAAACTTCAACCCTTAATAGTATAAAATTATTGTTTTTTCATCAAGAAATAAAGAAAATGCACCATATACCGAGTACGATGTATGTAGTTCTGAATGGTACATGTTCTTACCCCTCGGTTCTCATTCGTCAGCCATATTGTTATGAGGCAATGAGACATATTATGGTATAAAATCTGTTATATTCTGCAAAAAACAGTTAGAAAGTACCAAATATGATATATACAAGGTAACTTCCCTTCTACGGTAGAGGACTCTGCTTGCACTCACATCATAAAGGGGGCAATGCTCTTCAATTTGAGCTTTATTTCGTTAAAATATGTGCAGAAGTTTCGGAGATATGGCCTTTAGTATATAGTTGTTAGGTGCAATGCCCAACAATATAATATATATAAAAATGACATATATTATATCGTTGAGATGTTACCTAACAACATATTTATACCAAATAAGACAGTTTTGAAGAAAATTGAAGAAAATAGTGTTTGAAGACATACTTTTTCGACTTAAGATGAGTGTCACGTGGTCTCATCAATCCTGCAAGGGTTAAATTGCTCCAAGTATAACAACAGGTACTAACTTCATTTTTTACATTTTTTGTTGTAACCTATAGATTTTCTTTCCCCTTCATCATGTGTGCAACACTTAGGTAGTATATTTGGTAGTTGTGTAGAAAAAATATACAGGGTGATGCAAAACTTCAACCCTTAATAGTATAAAATTATTGTTTTTTCATCAAGAAATAAAGAAAATGCACCATATACCGAGTGCGCTGTATGTAGTTCTGAATGGTACATGTTCTTACCCCTCGGTTGTCATTCGTCAGCCATATTGTTATGAGGCAATGAGACATATTATGGGAAATAATTTGTTATATTCTGCAAAAAACCGTTAGAAAGTACCAAATAATATATATACAAGGTAACTTCCCTTCTACGGTAGAGGACTCTGCTTGCACTCACATCATAAAGGGGGCAATGCTCTTCAATTTGAGCTTTATTTCGTTAAAATATGTGCAGAAGTTTCGGAGATATAGCCTTTAGTATATAGTTGTTAGGTGCAATGCACAACAATCTATATTATAAAAGAGAACGTACAAATCCTTTGTTCCCTCATCACGCTAATACGGCTGAACCAATTTCTTTTATTTTTGGGGGGTTATTAGGATTTGGAACCTAGATGGTTTTTATCATATCACTTTAATTTTGAATTACCAGTGTCTTGAGATAATTGACCATTCAAGTGTCCATAACGTACAAATCCTTTGTTAGTTCATCATAGGTATAAAAATAAACGTATTTATATGCAACCCGCATGACCGTGTCACTCGGCTGGTTAACATAAATGACAGGCGCTATAATGTTAACATTTACTGCAATTTGAAAGCGAAAAAGTAAAAATTATCTAAGTAACAAAGTTTATTGCGTTCCGGGGTGACCGCAGCGAAGCGGGGTGAACGCTGCTAGTATAATATATATAAAAATGACATATGTTATATTGTTGAGATGTTACCTAACAACATATTTATACCAAATAGTACAGTTTTGAAGAAAATTGAAGAAAATAGTGTTTGAAGACATACTTTTTCGACTTAAGATGAGTGTCACGTGGTCTCATCAATCCTGCAAGGGTTAAATTACTTCAAGTATAACAACAGGTACTAACTTCATTTTTTACATTTTTTGTTGTAATCTATAGATTTTCTTTCCCCTTTATCATGTGTGCAACACTTAGGTAGTATATTTGGTAGTTGTGTAAAAAAAATATACAGGGTGATGCAAAACTTCAACCCTTAATAGTATAAAATTATTGTTTTTTCATCAAGAAATAAAGAAAATGCACCATATACCGAGTACGATGTATGTAGTTCTGAATGGTACATGTTCTTACCCCTCGGTTCTCATTCGTCAGCCATATTGTTATGAGGCAATGAGACATATTATGGTATAAAATCTGTTATATTCTGCAAAAAACAGTTAGAAAGTACCAAATATGATATATACAAGGTAACTTCCCTTCTACGGTAGAGGACTCTGCTTGCACTCACATCATAAAGGGGGCAATGCTCTTCAATTTGAGCTTTATTTCGTTAAAATATGTGCAGAAGTTTCGGAGATATGGCCTTTAGTATATAGTTGTTAGGTGCAATGCCCAACAATATAATATATATAAAAATGACATATATTATATCGTTGAGATGTTACCTAACAACATATTTATACCAAATAAGACAGTTTTGAAGAAAATTGAAGAAAATAGTGTTTGAAGACATACTTTTTCGACTTAAGATGAGTGTCACGTGGTCTCATCAATCCTGCAAGGGTTAAATTGCTCCAAGTATAACAACAGGTACTAACTTCATTTTTTACATTTTTTGTTGTAACCTATAGATTTTCTTTCCCCTTCATCATGTGTGCAACACTTAGGTAGTATATTTGGTAGTTGTGTAGAAAAAATATACAGGGTGATGCAAAACTTCAACCCTTAATAGTATAAAATTATTGTTTTTTCATCAAGAAATAAAGAAAATGCACCATATACCGAGTGCGCTGTATGTAGTTCTGAATGGTACATGTTCTTACCCCTCGGTTGTCATTCGTCAGCCATATTGTTATGAGGCAATGAGACATATTATGGGAAATAATTTGTTATATTCTGCAAAAAACCGTTAGAAAGTACCAAATAATATATATACAAGGTAACTTCCCTTCTACGGTAGAGGACTCTGCTTGCACTCACATCATAAAGGGGGCAATGCTCTTCAATTTGAGCTTTATTTCGTTAAAATATGTGCAGAAGTTTCGGAGATATAGCCTTTAGTATATAGTTGTTAGGTGCAATGCACAACAATCTATATTATAAAAGAGAACGTACAAATCCTTTGTTCCCTCATCACGCTAATACGGCTGAACCAATTTCTTTTATTTTTGGGGGGTTATTAGGATTTGGACCCTAGATGGTTTTTATCATATCACTTTAATTTTGAATTACCAGTGTCTTGAGATAATTGACCATTCAAGTGTCCATAACGTACAAATCCTTTGTTAGTTCATCATAGGTATAAAAATAAACGTATTTATATGCAACCCGCATGACCGTGTCACTCGGCTGGTTAACATAAATGACAGGCGCTATAATGTTAACATTTACTGCAATTTGAAAGCGAAAAAGTAAAAATTATCTAAGTAACAAAGTTTATTGCGTTCCGGGGTGACCGCAGCGAAGCGGGGTGAACGCTGCTAGTATAATATATATAAAAATGACATATGTTATATTGTTGAGATGTTACCTAACAACATATTTATACCAAATAGTACAGTTTTGAAGAAAATTGAAGAAAATAGTGTTTGAAGACATACTTTTTCGACTTAAGATGAGTGTCACGTGGTCTCATCAATCCTGCAAGGGTTAAATTACTTCAAGTATAACAACAGGTACTAACTTCATTTTTTACATTTTTTGTTGTAATCTATAGATTTTCTTTCCCCTTTATCATGTGTGCAACACTTAGGTAGTATATTTGGTAGTTGTGTAAAAAAAATATACAGGGTGATGCAAAACTTCAACCCTTAATAGTATAAAATTATTGTTTTTTCATCAAGAAATAAAGAAAATGCACCATATACCGAGTACGATGTATGTAGTTCTGAATGGTACATGTTCTTACCCCTCGGTTCTCATTCGTCAGCCATATTGTTATGAGGCAATGAGACATATTATGGTATAAAATCTGTTATATTCTGCAAAAAACAGTTAGAAAGTACCAAATATGATATATACAAGGTAACTTCCCTTCTACGGTAGAGGACTCTGCTTGCACTCACATCATAAAGGGGGCAATGCTCTTCAATTTGAGCTTTATTTCGTTAAAATATGTGCAGAAGTTTCGGAGATATAGCCTTTAGTATATAGTTGTTAGGTGCAATGCTCAACAATATAATATATATAAAAATGACATATGTTATATTGTTGAGATGTTACCTAACAACATATTTATACCAAATAGTACAGTTTTGAAGAAAATTGAAGAAAATAGTGTTTGAAGACATACTTTTTCGACTTAAGATGAGTGTCACGTGGTCTCATCAATCCTGCAAGGGTTAAATTGCTTCAAGTATAACAACAGGTACTAACTTCATTTTTTACATTTTTTGTTGTAATCTATAGATTTTCTTTCCCCTTCGTCATGTGTGCAACACTTCGGTAGTATATTTGGTAGTTGTGTTGAAAAAATATACAGGGTGATGCAAAATTTCAACCCTTAATACTATAAAATTATTGTTTTTTCATCAAGAAATAAAGAAAATGCACCATATACCGAGTGCGCTGTATGTAGTTCTGAATGGTACATGTTCTTACCCCTCGGTTGTCATTCGTCAGCCATATTGTTATGAGGCAATGAGACATATTATGGGATAAAATCTCTTATATTCTGCAAAAAACCGTTAGAAAGTACCAAATAATATATATACAAGGTAACTTCCCTTCTACGGTAGAGGACTATGCTTGCACTCACATCATAAAGGGGGCAATGCTCTTCAATTTGAGCTTTATTTCGTTAAAATATGTGCAGCAGTTTCGGAGATATGGCCTTTAGTATATAGTTGTTAGGTGCAATGCCCAACAATATAATATATATAAAAATGACATATATTATATCATTGAGATGTTACCTAACAACATATTTATACCAAATAAGACAGTTTTGAAGAAAATTGAAGAAAATAGTGTTTGAAGACATACTTTTTCGACTTAAGATGAGTGTCACGTGGTCTCATCAATCCTGCAAGGGTTAAATTGCTCCAAGTATAACAACAGGTACTAACTTCATTTTTTACATTTTTTGTTGTAACCTATAGATTTTCTTTCCCCTTCATCATGTGTGCAACACTTAGGTAGTATATTTGGTAGTTGTGTAGAAAAAATATACAGGGTGATGCAAAACTTCAACCCTTAATAGTATAAAATTATTGTTTTTTCATCAAGAAATAAAGAAAATGCACCATATACCGAGTGCGCTGTATGTAGTTCTGAATGGTACATGTTCTTACCCCTCGGTTGTCATTCGTCAGCCATATTGTTATGAGGCAATGAGACATATTATGGGATAAAATCTCTTATATTCTGAAAAAAAAACAGTTAGAAAGCCCCAAATATGATATATACAAGGTATCTTCCCTTCTACGGTAGAGGACTCTGCTTGCACTCACATCATAAAGGGGGCAATGCTCTTCAATTTGAGCTTTATTTCGTTAAAATATGTGCAGAAGTTTCGGAGATATAGCCTTTAGTATATAGTTGTTAGGTGCAATGCACAACAATCTATATTATAAAAGAGAACGTACAAATCCTTTGTTCCCTCATCACGCTAATACGGCTGAACCAATTTCTTTTATTTTTGGGGGGTTATTAGGATTTGGACCCTAGATGGTTTTTATCATATCACTTTAATTTTGAATTACCAGTGTCTTGAGATAATTGACCATTCAAGTGTCCATAACGTACAAATCCTTTGTTAGTTCATCATAGGTATAAAAATAAACGTATTTATATGCAACCCGCATGACCGTGTCACTCGGCGGGTTAACATAAATGACAGGCGCTATAATGTTAACATTTACTGCAATTTGAAAGCGAAAAAGTAAAAATTATCTAAGTAACAAAGTTTATTGCGTTCCGGGGTGACCGCAGCGAAGCGGGGTGAACGCTGCTAGTATAATATATATAAAAATGACATATGTTATATTGTTGAGATGTTACCTAACAACATATTTATACCAAATAGTACAGTTTTGAAGAAAATTGAAGAAAATAGTGTTTGAAGACATACTTTTTCGACTTAAGATGAGTGTCACGTGGTCTCATCAATCCTGCAAGGGTTAAATTACTTCAAGTATAACAACAGGTACTAACTTCATTTTTTACATTTTTTGTTGTAATCTATAGATTTTCTTTCCCCTTTATCATGTGTGCAACACTTAGGTAGTATATTTGGTAGTTGTGTAAAAAAAATATACAGGGTGATGCAAAACTTCAACCCTTAATAGTATAAAATTATTGTTTTTTCATCAAGAAATAAAGAAAATGCACCATATACCGAGTACGATGTATGTAGTTCTGAATGGTACATGTTCTTACCCCTCGGTTCTCATTCGTCAGCCATATTGTTATGAGGCAATGAGACATATTTTGGTATAAAATCTGTTATATTCTGCAAAAAACAGTTAGAAAGTACCAAATATGATATATACAAGGTAACTTCTCTTCTACGGTAGAGGACTCTGCTTGCACTCACATCATAAAGGGGGCAATGCTCTTCAATTTGAGCTTTGTTTCGTTAAAATATGTGCAGAAGTTTCGGAGATATAGCCTTTAGTATATAGTTGTTAGGTGCAATGCTCAACAATATAATATATATAAAAATGACATATGTTATATTGTTGAGATGTTACCTAACAACATATTTATACCAAATAGTACAGTTTTGAAGAAAATTGAAGAAAATAGTGTTTGAAGACATACTTTTTCGACTTAAGATGAGTGTCACGTGGTCTCATCAATCCTGCAAGGGTTAAATTGCTTCAAGTATAACAACAGGTACTAACTTCATTTTTTACATTTTTTGTTGTAATCTATAGATTTTCTTTCCCCTTCGTCATGTGTGCAACACTTAGGTAGTATATTTGGTAGTTGTGTTGAAAAAATATACAGGGTGATGCAAAATTTCAACCCTTAATACTATAAAATTATTGTTTTTTCATCAAGAAATAAAGAAAATGCACCATATACCGAGTGCGCTGTATGTAGTTCTGAATGGTACATGTTCTTACCCCTCGGTTGTCATTCGTCAGCCATATTGTTATGAGGCAATGAGACATATTATGGGAAATAATTTGTTATATTCTGCAAAAAACCGTTAGAAAGTACCAAATAATATATATACAAGGTAACTTCCCTTCTACGGTAGAGGACTCTGCTTGCACTCACATCATAAAGGGGGCAATGCTCTTCAATTTGAGCTTTATTTCGTTAAAATATGTGCAGAAGTTTCGGAGATATGGCCTTTAGTATATAGTTGTTAGGTGCAATGCCCAACAATATAATATATATAAAAATGACATATATTATATCGTTGAGATGTTACCTAACAACATATTTATACCAAATAAGACAGTTTTGAAGAAAATTGAAGAAAATAGTGTTTGAAGACATACTTTTTCGACTTAAGATGAGTGTCACGTGGTCTCATCAATCCTGCAAGGGTTAAATTGCTCCAAGTATAACAACAGGTACTAACTTCATTTTTTACATTTTTTGTTGTAACCTATAGATTTTCTTTCCCCTTCATCATGTGTGCAACACTTAGGTAGTATATTTGGTAGTTGTGTAGAAAAAATATACAGGGTGATGCAAAACTTCAACCCTTAATAGTATAAAATTATTGTTTTTTCATCAAGAAATAAAGAAAATGCACCATATACCGAGTGCGCTGTATGTAGTTCTGAATGGTACATGTTCTTACCCCTCGGTTGTCATTCGTCAGCCATATTGTTATGAGGCAATGAGACATATTATGGGATAAAATCTCTTATATTCTGAAAAAAAAAACAGTTAGAAAGCCCCAAATATGATATATACAAGGTATCTTCCCTTCTACGGTAGAGGACTCTGCTTGCACTCACATCATAAAGGGGGCAATGCTCTTCAATTTGAGCTTTATTTCGTTAAAATATGTGCAGAAGTTTCGGAGATATAGCCTTTAGTATATAGTTGTTAGGTGCAATGCACAACAATCTATATTATAAAAGAGAACGTACAAATCCTTTGTTCCCTCATCACGCTAATACGGCTGAACCAATTTCTTTTATTTTTGGGGGGTTATTAGGATTTGGACCCTAGATGGTTTTTATCATATCACTTTAATTTTGAATTACCAGTGTCTTGAGATAATTGACCATTCAAGTGTCCATAACGTACAAATCCTTTGTTAGTTCATCATAGGTATAAAAATAAACGTATTTATATGCAACCCGCATGACCGTGTCACTCGGCGGGTTAACATAAATGACAGGCGCTATAATGTTAACATTTACTGCAATTTGAAAGCGAAAAAGTAAAAATTATCTAAGTAACAAAGTTTATTGCGTTCCGGGGTGACCGCAGCGAAGCGGGGTGAACGCTGCTAGTATAATATATATAAAAATGACATATGTTATATTGTTGAGATGTTACCTAACAACATATTTATACCAAATAGTACAGTTTTGAAGAAAATTGAAGAAAATAGTGTTTGAAGACATACTTTTTCGACTTAAGATGAGTGTCACGTGGTCTCATCAATCCTGCAAGGGTTAAATTACTTCAAGTATAACAACAGGTACTAACTTCATTTTTTACATTTTTTGTTGTAATCTATAGATTTTCTTTCCCCTTTATCATGTGTGCAACACTTAGGTAGTATATTTGGTAGTTGTGTAGAAAAAATATACAGGGTGATGCAAAACTTCAACCCTTAATAGTATAAAATTATTGTTTTTTCATCAAGAAATAAAGAAAATGCACCATATACCGAGTGCGATGTATGTAGTTCTGAATGGTACATGTTCTTACCCCTCGGTTCTCATTCGTCAGCCATATTGTTATGAGGCAATGAGACATATTATGGTATAAAATCTGTTATATTCTGCAAAAAACAGTTAGAAAGTACCAAATATGATATATACAAGGTAACTTCCCTTGTACGGTAGAGGACTCTGCTTGCACTCACATCATAAAGGGGGCAATGCTCTTCAATTTGAGCTTTATTTCGTTAAAATATGTGCAGAAGTTTCGGAGATATAGCCTTTAGTATATAGTTGTTAGGTGCAATGCCCAACAATATAATATATATAAAAATGACATATATTATATTGTTGAGATGTTACCTAACAACATATTTATACCAAATAGTACAGTTTTGAAGAAAATTGAAGAAAATAGTGTTTGAAGACATACTTTTTCGACTTAAGATGAGTGTCACGTGGTCTCATCAATCCTGCAAGGGTTAAATTGCTTCAAGTATAACAACAGGTACTAACTTCATTTTTTACATTTTTTGTTGTAACCTATAGATTTTCTTTCCCCTTCATCATGTGTGCAACACTTAGGTAGTATATTTGGTAGTTGTGTAGAAAAAATATACAGGGTGATGCAAAACTTCAACCCTTAATAGTATAAAATTATTGTTTTTTCATCAAGAAATAAAGAAAATGCACCATATACCGAGTGCGCTGTATGTAGTTCTGAATGGTACATGTTCTTACCCCTCGGTTGTCATTCGTCAGCCATATTGTTATGAGGCAATGAGACATATTATGGGATAAAATCTCTTATATTCTGAAAAAAAAAAACAGTTAGAAAGCCCCAAATATGATATATACAAGGTATCTTCCCTTCTACGGTAGAGGACTCTGCTTGCACTCACATCATAAAGGGGGCAATGCTCTTCAATTTGAGCTTTATTTCGTTAAAATATGTGCAGAAGTTTCGGAGATATAGCCTTTAGTATATAGTTGTTAGGTGCAATGCACAACAATCTATATTATAAAAGAGAACGTACAAATCCTTTGTTCCCTCATCACGCTAATACGGCTGAACCAATTTCTTTTATTTTTGGGGGGTTATTAGGATTTGGACCCTAGATGGTTTTTATCATATCACTTTAATTTTGAATTACCAGTGTCTTGAGATAATTGACCATTCAAGTGTCCATAACGTACAAATCCTTTGTTAGTTCATCATAGGTATAAAAATAAACGTATTTATATGCAACCCGCATGACCGTGTCACTCGGCGGGTTAACATAAATGACAGGCGCTATAATGTTAACATTTACTGCAATTTGAAAGCGAAAAAGTAAAAATTATCTAAGTAACAAAGTTTATTGCGTTCCGGGGTGACCGCAGCGAAGCGGGGTGAACGCTGCTAGTATAATATATATAAAAATGACATATGTTATATTGTTGAGATGTTACCTAACAACATATTTATACCAAATAGTACAGTTTTGAAGAAAATTGAAGAAAATAGTGTTTGAAGACATACTTTTTCGACTTAAGATGAGTGTCACGTGGTCTCATCAATCCTGCAAGGGTTAAATTGCTTCAAGTATAACAACAGGTACTAACTTCATTTTTTACATTTTTTGTTGTAATCTATAGATTTTCTTTCCCCTTCGTCATGTGTGCAACACTTAGGTAGTATATTTGGTAGTTGTGTTGAAAAAATATACAGGGTGATGCAGAACTTCAACCCTTAATAGTATAAAATTATTGTTTTTTCAACAAGAAATAAAGAAAATGCACCATATACCGAGTGCGCTGTATGTAGTTCTGATTGGTACATGTTCTTACCTCTCGGTTCTCATTCGTCAGCCATATTGTTATGAGGCAATGAGACATATTATGGTATAAAATCTGTTATATTCTGCAAAAAACAGTTAGAAAGTACCAAATATGATATATACAAGGTAACTTCCCTTCTACGGTAGAGGACTCTGCTTGCACTCACATCATAAAGGGGGCAATGCTCTTCAATTTGAGCTTTATTTCGTTAAAATATGTGCAGAAGTTTCGGAGATATAGCCTTTAGTATATAGTTGTTAGGTGCAATGCACAACAATATAATATATATAAAAATGACATATGTTATATTGTTGAGATGTTACCTAACAACATATTTATACCAAATAGTACAGTTTTGAAGAAAATTGAAGAAAATAGTGTTTGAAGACATACTTTTTCGACTTAAGATGAGTGTCACGTGGTCTCATCAATCCTGCAAGGGTTAAATTGCTTCAAGTATAACAACAGGTACTAACTTCATTTTTTACATTTTTTGTTGTAATCTATAGATTTTCTTTCCCCTTCGTCATGTGTGCAACACTTAGGTAGTATATTTGGTAGTTGTGTTGAAAAAATATACAGGGTGATGCAAAATTTCAACCCTTAATACTATAAAATTATTGTTTTTTCATCAAGAAATAAAGAAAATGCACCATATACCGAGTGCGCTGTATGTAGTTCTGAATGGTACATGTTCTTACCCCTCGGTTGTCATTCGTCAGCCATATTGTTATGAGGCAATGAGACATATTATGGGATAAAATCTGTTATATTCTGAAAAAAAAAACAGTTAGAAAGCCCCAAATATGATATATACAAGGTAACTTCCCTTCTACGGTAGAGGACTCTGCTTGCACACACATCATAAAGGAGGCAATGCTCATCAATTTGAGCTTTAATTCGTTAAAATATGTGCAGAAGTTTCGGAGATATAGCCTTTAGTATATAGTAGTTAGGTGCAATGCCCAACAATATAATATATATAAAAATGACATATGTTATATTGTTGAGATGTTACCTAACAACATATTTATACCAAATAAGACAGTTTTGAAGAAAATTGAAGAAAATAGTGTTTGAAGACATACTTTTTCGACTTAAGATGAGTGTCACGTGGTCTCATCAATCCTGCAAGGGTTAAATTGCTTCAAGTATAACAACAGGTACTAACTTCATTTTTTACATTTTTTGTTGTAATCTATAGATTTTCTTTCCCCTTTATCATGTGTGCAACACTTAGGTAGTATATTTGGTAGTTGTGTAGAAAAAATATACAGGGTGATCCAAAACTTCAACCCTTAATAGTATAAAATTATTGTTTTTTCATCAAGAAATAAAGAAAATGCACCATATACCGAGTGCGCTGTATGTAGTTCTGAACGGTACATGTTCTTACCCCTCGGTTCTCATTCGTCAGCCATATTGTTATGAGGCAATGAGACATATTATGGTATAAAATCTGTTATATTCTGCAAAAAACAGTTAGAAAGTACCAAATATGATATATACAAGGTAACTTCCCTTCTACGGTAGAGGACTCTGCTTGCACTCACATCATAAAGGGGGCAATGCTCTTCAATTTGAGCTTTATTTCGTTAAAATATGTGCAGAAGTTTCGGAGATATAGCCTTTAGTATATAGTTGTTAGGTGCAATGCACAACAATATAATATATATAAAAATGACATATGTTATATTGTTGAGATGTTACCTAACAACATATTTATACCAAATAGTACAGTTTTGAAGAAAATTGAAGAAAATAGTGTTTGAAGACATACTTTTTCGACTTAAGATGAGTGTCACGTGGTCTCATCAATCCTGCAAGGGTTAAATTGCTTCAAGTATAACAACAGGTACTAACTTCATTTTTTACATTTTTTGTTGTAATCTATAGATTTTCTTTCCCCTTCGTCATGTGTGCAACACTTAGGTAGTATATTTGGTAGTTGTGTTGAAAAAATATACAGGGTGATGTAAAATTTCAACCCTTAATACTATAAAATTATTGTTTTTTCATCAAGAAATAAAGAAAATGCACCATATACCGAGTGCGCTGTATGTAGTTCTGAATGGTACATGTTCTTACCCCTCGGTTGTCATTCGTCAGCCATATTGTTATGAGGCAATGAGACATATTATGGGATAAAATCTGTTATATTCTGAAAAAAAAACAGTTAGAAAGTCCCAAATATGATATATACAAGGTAACTTCCCTTCTACGGTAGAGGACTCTGCTTGCACTCACATCATAAAGGAGGCAATGCTCATCAATTTGAGCTTTAATTCGTTAAAATATGTGCAGAAGTTTCGGAGATATAGCCTTTAGTATATAGTAGTTAGGTGCAATGCCCAACAATATAATATATATAAAAATGACATATGTTATATTGTTGAGATGTTACCTAACAACATATTTATACCAAATAAGACAGTTTTGAAGAAAATTGAAGAAAATAGTGTTTGAAGACATACTTTTTCGACTTAAGATGAGTGTCACGTGGTCTCATCAATCCTGCAAGGGTTAAATTGCTTCAAGTATAACAACAGGTACTAACTTCATTTTTTACATTTTTTGTTGTAATCTATAGATTTTCTTTCCCCTTTATCATGTGTGCAACACTTAGGTAGTATATTTGGTAGTTGTGTAGAAAAAATATACACGGTGATCCAAAACTTCAACCCTTAATAGTATAAAATTATTGTTTTTTCATCAAGAAATAAAGAAAATGCACCATATACCGAGTGCGCTGTATGTAGTTCTGAATGGTACATGTTCTTACCCCTCGGTTCTCATTCGTCAGCCATATTGTTATGAGGCAATGAGACATATTATGGTATAAAATCTGTTATATTCTGCAAAAAACAGTTAGAAAGTACCAAATATGATATATACAAGGTAACTTCCCTTCTACGGTAGAGGACTCTGCTTGCACTCACATCATAAAGGGGGCAATGCTCTTCAATTTGAGCTTTATTTCGTTAAAATATGTGCAGAAGTTTCGGAGATATAGCCTTTAGTATATAGTTGTTAGGTGCAATGCACAACAATATAATATATATAAAAATGACATATGTTATATTGTTGAGATGTTACCTAACAACATATTTATACCAAATAGTACAGTTTTGAAGAAAATTGAAGAAAATAGTGTTTGAAGACATACTTTTTCGACTTAAGATGAGTGTCACGTGGTCTCATCAATCCTGCAAGGGTTAAATTGCTTCAAGTATAACAACAGGTACTAACTTCATTTTTTACATTTTTTGTTGTAATCTATAGATTTTCTTTCCCCTTCGTCATGTGTGCAACACTTAGGTAGTATATTTGGTAGTTGTGTAGAAAAAATATACAGGGTGATGCAAAATTTCAACCCTTAATACTATAAAATTATTGTTTTTTCATCAAGAAATAAAGAAAATGCACCATATACCGAGTGCGCTGTATGTAGTTCTGAATGGTACATGTTCTTACCCCTCGGTTGTCATTCGTCAGCCATATTGTTATGAGGCAATGAGACATATTATGGGAAATAATTTTTTATATTCTGCAAAAAACAGTTAGAAAGTACCAAATAATATATATACAAGGTAACTTCCCTTCTACGGTAGAGGACTCTGCTTGCACTCACATCATAAAGGGGGCAATGCTCTTCAATTTGAGCTTTATTTCGTTAAAATATGTGCAGAAGTTTCGGAGATATAGCCTTTAGTATATAGTTGTTAGGTGCAATGCCCAACAATATAATATATATAAAAATGACATATATTATATTGTTGAGATGTTACCTAACAACATATTTATACCAAATAGTACAGTTTTGAAGAAAATTGAAGAAAATAGTGTTTGAAGACATACTTTTTCGACTTAAGATGAGTGTCACGTGGTCTCATCAATCCTGCAAGGGTTAAATTGCTTCAAGTATAACAACAGGTACTAACTTCATTTTTTACATTTTTTGTTGTAACCTATAGATTTTCTTTCCCCTTCATCATGTGTGCAACACTTAGGTAGTATATTTGGTAGTTGTGTAGAAAAAATATACAGGGTGATGCAAAACTTCAACCCTTAATAGTATAAAATTATTGTTTTTTCATCAAGAAATAAAGAAAATGCACCATATACCGAGTGCGCTGTATGTAGTTCTGAATGGTACATGTTCTTACCCCTCGGTTGTCATTCGTCAGCCATATTGTTATGAGGCAATGAGACATATTATGGGATAAAATCTCTTATATTCTGAAAAAAAAAACAGTTAGAAAGCCCCAAATATGATATATACAAGGTAACTTCCCTTCTACGGTAGAGGACTCTGCTTGCACTCACATCATAAAGGGGGCAATGCTCTTCAATTTGAGCTTTATTTCGTTAAAATATGTGCAGAAGTTTCGGAGATATAGCCTTTAGTATATAGTTGTTAGGTGCAATGCTCAACAATATAATATATATAAAAATGACATATGTTATATTGTTGAGATGTTACCTAACAACATATTTATACCAAATAGTACAGTTTTGAAGAAAATTGAAGAAAATAGTGTTTGAAGACATACTTTTTCGACTTAAGATGAGTGTCACGTGGTCTCATCAATCCTGCAAGGGTTAAATTGCTTCAAGTATAACAACAGGTACTAACTTCATTTTTTACATTTTTTGTTGTAATCTATAGATTTTCTTTCCCCTTCGTCATGTGTGCAACACTTAGGTAGTATATTTGGTAGTTGTGTTGAAAAAATATACAGGGTGATGCAAAATTTCAACCCTTAATACTATAAAATTATTGTTTTTTCATCAAGAAATAAAGAAAATGCACCATATACCGAGTGCGCTGTATGTAGTTCTGAATGGTACATGTTCTTACCCCTCGGTTGTCATTCGTCAGCCATATTGTTATGAGGCAATGAGACATATTATGGGAAATAATTTGTTATATTCTGCAAAAAACCGTTAGAAAGTACCAAATAATATATATACAAGGTAACTTCCCTTCTACGGTAGAGGACTCTGCTTGCACTCACATCATAAAGGGGGCAATGCTCTTCAATTTGAGCTTTATTTCGTTAAAATATGTGCAGAAGTTTCGGAGATATGGCCTTTAGTATATAGTTGTTAGGTGCAATGCCCAACAATATAATATATATAAAAATGACATATATTATATCGTTGAGATGTTACCTAACAACATATTTATACCAAATAAGACAGTTTTGAAGAAAATTGAAGAAAATAGTGTTTGAAGACATACTTTTTCGACTTAAGATGAGTGTCACGTGGTCTCATCAATCCTGCAAGGGTTAAATTGCTCCAAGTATAACAACAGGTACTAACTTCATTTTTTACATTTTTTGTTGTAACCTATAGATTTTCTTTCCCCTTCATCATGTGTGCAACACTTAGGTAGTATATTTGGTAGTTGTGTAGAAAAAATATACAGGGTGATGCAAAACTTCAACCCTTAATAGTATAAAATTATTGTTTTTTCATCAAGAAATAAAGAAAATGCACCATATACCGAGTGCGCTGTATGTAGTTCTGAATGGTACATGTTCTTACCCCTCGGTTGTCATTCGTCAGCCATATTGTTATGAGGCAATGAGACATATTATGGGATAAAATCTGTTATATTCTGCAAAAAACAGTTAGAAAGTACCAAATATGATATATACAAGGTAACTTCCCTTCTACGGTAGAGGACTCTGCTTGCACTCACATCATAAAGGGGGCAATGCTCTTCAATTTGAGCTTTATTTCGTTAAAATATGTGCAGAAGTTTCGGAGATATAGCCTTTAGTATATAGTTGTTAGGTGCAATGCACAACAATCTATATTATAAAAGAGAACGTACAAATCCTTTGTTCCCTCATCACGCTAATACGGCTGAACCAATTTCTTTTATTTTTGGGGGGTTATTAGGATTTGGACCCTAGATGGTTTTTATCATATCACTTTAATTTTGAATTACCAGTGTCTTGAGATAATTGACCATTCAAGTGTCCATAACGTACAAATCCTTTGTTAGTTCATCATAGGTATAAAAATAAACGTATTTATATGCAACCCGCATGACCGTGTCACTCGGCGGGTTAACATAAATGACAGGCGCTATAATGTTAACATTTACTGCAATTTGAAAGCGAAAAAGTAAAAATTATCTAAGTAACAAAGTTTATTGCGTTCCGGGGTGACCGCAGCGAAGCGGGGTGAACGCTGCTAGTATAATATATATAAAAATGACATATGTAATATTGTTGAGATGTTACCTAACAACATATTTATACCAAATAGTACAGTTTTGAAGAAAATTGAAGAAAATAGTGTTTGAAGACATACTTTTTCGACTTAAGATGAGTGTCACGTGGTCTCATCAATCCTGCAAGGGTTAAATTACTTCAAGTATAACAACAGGTACTAACTTCATTTTTTACATTTTTTGTTGTAATCTATAGATTTTATTTCCCCTTTATCATGTGTGCAACACTTAGGTAGTATATTTGGTAGTTGTGTAGAAAAAATATACAGGGTGATGCAAAACTTCAACCCTTAATAGTATAAAATTATTGTTTTTTCATCAAGAAATAAAGAAAATGCACCATATACCGAGTGCGATGTATGTAGTTCTGAATGGTACATGTTCTTACCCCTCGGTTCTCATTCGTCAGCCATATTGTTATGAGGCAATGAGACATATTATGGTATAAAATCTGTTATATTCTGCAAAAAACAGTTAGAAAGTACCAAATATGATATATACAAGGTAACTTCCCTTCTACGGTAGAGGACTCTGCTTGCACTCACATCATAAAGGGGGCAATGCTCTTCAATTTGAGCTTTATTTCGTTAAAATATGTGCAGAAGTTTCGGAGATATAGCCTTTAGTATATAGTTGTTAGGTGCAATGCACAACAATATAATATATATAAAAATGACATATATTATATTGTTGAGATGTTACCTAACAACATATTTATACCAAATAGTACAGTTTTGAAGAAAATTGAAGAAAATAGTGTTTGAAGACATACTTTTTCGACTTAAGATGAGTGTCACGTGGTCTCATCAATCCTGCAAGGGTTAAATTGCTTCAAGTATAACAACAGGTACTAACTTCATTTTTTACATTTTTTGTTGTAACCTATAGATTTTCTTTCCCCTTCATCATGTGTGCAACACTTAGGTAGTATATTTGGTAGTTGTGTAGAAAAAATATACAGGGTGATGCAAAACTTCAACCCTTAATAGTATAAAATTATTGTTTTTTCATCAAGAAATAAAGAAAATGCACCATATACCGAGTGCGCTGTATGTAGTTCTGAATGGTACATGTTCTTACCCCTCGGTTGTCATTCGTCAGCCATATTGTTATGAGGCAATGAGACATATTATGGGATAAAATCTCTTATATTCTGAAAAAAAAACAGTTAGAAAGCCCCAAATATGATATATACAAGGTATCTTCCCTTCTACGGTAGAGGACTCTGCTTGCACTCACATCATAAAGGGGGCAATGCTCTTCAATTTGAGCTTTATTTCGTTAAAATATGTGCAGAAGTTTCGGAGATATAGCCTTTAGTATATAGTTGTTAGGTGCAATGCACAACAATATAATATATATAAAAATGACATATATTATATTGTTGAGATGTTACCTAACAACATATTTATACCAAATAGTACAGTTTTGAAGAAAATTGAAGAAAATAGTGTTTGAAGACATACTTTTTCGACTTAAGATGAGTGTCACGTGGTCTCATCAATCCTGCAAGGGTTAAATTGCTTCAAGTATAACAACAGGTACTAACTTCATTTTTTACATTTTTTGTTGTAATCTATAGATTTTCTTTCCCCTTCGTCATGTGTGCAACACTTAGGTAGTATATTTGGTAGTTGTGTTGAAAAAATATACAGGGTGATGCAGAACTTCAACCCTTAATAGTATAAAATTATTGTTTTTTCAACAAGAAATAAAGAAAATGCACCATATACCGAGTGCGCTGTATGTAGTTCTGATTGGTACATGTTCTTACCCCTCGGTTCTCATTCGTCAGCCATATTGTTATGAGGCAATGAGACATATTATGGTATAAAATCTGTTATATTCTGCAAAAAACAGTTAGAAAGTACCAAATATGATATATACAAGGTAACTTCCCTTCTACGGTAGAGGACTCTGCTTGCACTCACATCATAAAGGGGGCAATGCTCTTCAATTTGAGCTTTATTTCGTTAAAATATGTGCAGAAGTTTCGGAGATATAGCCTTTAGTATATAGTTGTTAGGTGCAATGCACAACAATATAATATATATAAAAATGACATATGTTATATTGTTGAGATGTTACCTAACAACATATTTATACCAAATAGTACAGTTTTGAAGAAAATTGAAGAAAATAGTGTTTGAAGACATACTTTTTCCACTTAAGATGAGTGTCACGTGGTCTCATCAATCCTGCAAGGGTTAAATTGCTTCAAGTATAACAACAGGTACTAACTTCATTTTTTACATTTTTTGTTGTAATCTATAGATTTTCTTTCCCCTTCGTCATGTGTGCAACACTTAGGTAGTATATTTGGTAGTTGTGTTGAAAAA
Source organism: Thermobia domestica (assembly GCF_964235325.1). Classification (NCBI taxonomy): domain Eukaryota; kingdom Metazoa; phylum Arthropoda; class Insecta; order Zygentoma; family Lepismatidae; genus Thermobia; species Thermobia domestica. Next base: position 74,432 of record NW_027656019.1, read on the forward strand.
ATATACAGGGTGATGCAAAATTTCAACCCTTAATACTATAAAATTATTGTTTTTTCATCAAGAAATAAAGAAAATGCACCATATACCGAGTGCGCTGTATGTAGTTCTGAATGGTACATGTTCTTACCCCTCGGTTGTCATTCGTCAGCCATATTGTTATGAGGCAATGAGAAATATTATGGGATAAAATCTGTTATATTCTGAAAAAAAAAACAGTTAGAAAGCCCCAAATATGATATATACAAGGTAACTTCCCTTCTACGGTAGAGGACTCTGCTTGCACTCACATCATAAAGGAGGCAATGCTCATCAATTTGAGCTTTAATTCGTTAAAATATGTGCAGAAGTTTCGGAGATATAGCCTTTAGTATATAGTAGTTAGGTGCAATGCCCAACAATATAATATATATAAAAATGACATATGTTATATTGTTGAGATGTTACCTAACAACATATTTATACCAAATAAGACAGTTTTGAAGAAAATTGAAGAAAATAGTGTTTGAAGACATACTTTTTCGACTTAAGATGAGTGTCACGTGGTCTCATCAATCCTGCAAGGGTTAAATTGCTTCAAGTATAACAACAGGTACTAACTTCATTTTTTACATTTTTTGTTGTAATCTATAGATTTTCTTTCCCCTTTATCATGTGTGCAACACTTAGGTAGTATATTTGGTAGTTGTGTAGAAAAAATATACACGGTGATCCAAAACTTCAACCCTTAATAGTATAAAATTATTGTTTTTTCATCAAGAAATAAAGAAAATGCACCATATACCGAGTGCGCTGTATGTAGTTCTGAATGGTACATGTTCTTACCCCTCGGTTCTCATTCGTCAGCCATATTGTTATGAGGCAATGAGACATATTATGGTATAAAATCTGTTATATTCTGCAAAAAACAGTTAGAAAGTACCAAATATGATATATACAAGGTAACTTCCCTTCTACGGTAGAGGACTCTGCTTGCACTCACATCATAAAGGGGGCAATGCTCTTCAATTTGAGCTTTATTTCGTTAAAATATGTGCAGAAGTTTCGGAGATATAGCCTTTAGTATATAGTTGTTAGGTGCAATGCACAACAATATAATATATATAAAAATGACATATGTTATATTGTTGAGATGTTACCTAACAACATATTTATACCAAATAGTACAGTTTTGAAGAAAATTGAAGAAAATAGTGTTTGAAGACATACTTTTTCGACTTAAGATGAGTGTCACGTGGTCTCATCAATCCTGCAAGGGTTAAATTGCTTCAAGTATAACAACAGGTACTAACTTCATTTTTTACATTTTTTGTTGTAATCTATAGATTTTCTTTCCCCTTCGTCATGTGTGCAACACTTAGGTAGTATATTTGGTAGTTGTGTTGAAAAAATATACAGGGTGATGCAAAATTTCAACCCTTAATACTATAAAATTATTGTTTTTTCATCAAGAAATAAAGAAAATGCACCATATACCGAGTGCGCTGTATGTAGTTCTGAATGGTACATGTTCTTACCCCTCGGTTGTCATTCGTCAGCCATATTGTTATGAGGCAATGAGACATATTATGGGAAATAATTTTTTATATTCTGCAAAAAACAGTTAGAAAGTACCAAATAATATATATACAAGGTAACTTCCCTTCTACGGTAGAGGACTCTGCTTGCACTCACATCATAAAGGGGGCAATGCTCTTCAATTTGAGCTTTATTTCGTTAAAATATGTGCAGAAGTTTCGGAGATATAGCCTTTAGTATATAGTTGTTAGGTGCAATGCCCAACAATATAATATATATAAAAATGACATATATTATATTGTTGAGATGTTACCTAACAACATATTTATACCAAATAGTACAGTTTTGAAGAAAATTGAAGAAAATAGTGTTTGAAGACATACTTTTTCGACTTAAGATGAGTGTCACGTGGTCTCATCAATCCTGCAAGGGTTAAATTGCTTCAAGTATAACAACAGGTACTAACTTCATTTTTTACATTTTTTGTTGTAATCTATAGATTTTCTTTCCCCTTCGTCATGTGTGCAACACTTAGGTAGTATATTTGGTAGTTGTGTTGAAAAAATATACAGGGTGATGCAAAATTTCAACCCTTAATACTATAAAATTATTGTTTTTTCATCAAGAAATAAAGAAAATGCACCATATACCGAGTGCGCTGTATGTAGTTCTGAATGGTACATGTTCTTACCCCTCGGTTGTCATTCGTCAGCCATATTGTTATGAGGCAATGAGACATATTATGGGAAATAATTTTTTATATTCTGCAAAAAACAGTTAGAAAGTACCAAATAATATATATACAAGGTAACTTCCCTTCTACGGTAGAGGACTCTGCTTGCCCTCACATCATAAAGGGGGCAATGCTCTTCAATTTGAGCTTTATTTCGTTAAAATATGTGCAGAAGTTTCGGAGATATAGCCTTTAGTATATAGTTGTTAGGTGCAATGCCCAACAATATAATATATATAAAAATGACATATATTATATTGTTGAGATGTTACCTAACAACATATTTATACCAAATAGTACAGTTTTGAAGAAAATTGAAGAAAATAGTGTTTGAAGACATACTTTTTCGACTTAAGATGAGTGTCACGTGGTCTCATCAATCCTGCAAGGGTTAAATTGCTTCAAGTATAACAACAGGTACTAACTTCATTTTTTACATTTTTTGTTGTAACCTATAGATTTTCTTTCCCCTTCATCATGTGTGCAACACTTAGGTAGTATATTTGGTAGTTGTGTAGAAAAAATATACAGGGTGATGCAAAACTTCAACCCTTAATAGTATAAAATTATTGTTTTTTCATCAAGAAATAAAGAAAATGCACCATATACCGAGTGCGCTGTATGTAGTTCTGAATGGTACATGTTCTTACCCCTCGGTTGTCATTCGTCAGCCATATTGTTATGAGGCAATGAGACATATTATGGGATAAAATCTCTTATATTCTGAAAAAAAAAACAGTTAGAAAGCCACAAATATGATATATACAAGGTAACTTCCCTTCTACGGTAGAGGACTCTGCTTGCACTCACATCATAAAGGGGGCAATGCTCTTCAATTTGAGCTTTATTTCGTTAAAATATGTGCAGAAGTTTCGGAGATATAGCCTTTAGTATATAGTTGTTAGGTGCAATGCTCAACAATATAATATATATAAAAATGACATATGTTATATTGTTGAGATGTTACCTAACAACATATTTATACCAAATAGTACAGTTTTGAAGAAAATTGAAGAAAATAGTGTTTGAAGACATACTTTTTCGACTTAAGATGAGTGTCACGTGGTCTCATCAATCCTGCAAGGGTTAAATTGCTTCAAGTATAACAACAGGTACTAACTTCATTTTTTACATTTTTTGTTGTAATCTATAGATTTTCTTTCCCCTTCGTCATGTGTGCAACACTTAGGTAGTATATTTGGTAGTTGTGTTGAAAAAATATACAGGGTGATGCAAAATTTCAACCCTTAATACTATAAAATTATTGTTTTTTCATCAAGAAATAAAGAAAATGCACCATATACCGAGTGCGCTGTATGTAGTTCTGAATGGTACATGTTCTTACCCCTCGGTTGTCATTCGTCAGCCATATTGTTATGAGGCAATGAGACATATTATGGGAAATAATTTGTTATATTCTGCAAAAAACCGTTAGAAAGTACCAAATAATATATATACAAGGTAACTTCCCTTCTACGGTAGAGGACTCTGCTTGCACTCACATCATAAAGGGGGCAATGCTCTTCAATTTGAGCTTTATTTCGTTAAAATATGTGCAGAAGTTTCGGAGATATGGCCTTTAGTATATAGTTGTTAGGTGCAATGCCCAACAATATAATATATATAAAAATGACATATATTATATCGTTGAGATGTTACCTAACAACATATTTATACCAAATAAGACAGTTTTGAAGAAAATTGAAGAAAATAGTGTTTGAAGACATACTTTTTCGACTTAAGATGAGTGTCACGTGGTCTCATCAATCCTGCAAGGGTTAAATTGCTCCAAGTATAACAACAGGTACTAACTTCATTTTTTACATTTTTTGTTGTAACCTATAGATTTTCTTTCCCCTTCATCATGTGTGCAACACTTAGGTAGTATATTTGGTAGTTGTGTAGAAAAAATATAGAGGTGATGCAAAACTTCAACCCTTAATAGTATAAAATTATTGTTTTTTCATCAAGAAATAAAGAAAATGCACCATATACCGAGTGCGCTGTATGTAGTTCTGAATGGTACATGTTCTTACCCCTCGGTTGTCATTCGTCAGCCATATTGTTATGAGGCAATGAGACATATTATGGGATAAAATCTGTTATATTCTGCAAAAAACAGTTAGAAAGTACCAAATATGATATATACAAGGTAACTTCCCTTCTACGGTAGAGGACTCTGCTTGCACTCACATCATAAAGGGGGCAATGCTCTTCAATTTGAGCTTTATTTCGTTAAAATATGTGCAGAAGTTTCGGAGATATAGCCTTTAGTATATAGTTGTTAGGTGCAATGCACAACAATCTATATTATAAAAGAGAACGTACAAATCCTTTGTTCCCTCATCACGCTAATACGGCTGAACCAATTTCTTTTATTTTTGGGGGGTTATTAGGATTTGGACCCTAGATGGTTTTTATCATATCACTTTAATTTTGAATTACCAGTGTCTTGAGATAATTGACCATTCAAGTGTCCATAACGTACAAATCCTTTGTTAGTTCATCATAGGTATAAAAATAAACGTATTTATATGCAACCCGCATGACCGTGTCACTCGGCGGGTTAACATAAATGACAGGCGCTATAATGTTAACATTTACTGCAATTTGAAAGCGAAAAAGTAAAAATTATCTAAGTAACAAAGTTTATTGCGTTCCGGGGTGACCGCAGCGAAGCGGGGTGAACGCTGCTAGTATAATATATATAAAAATGACATATGTAATATTGTTGAGATGTTACCTAACAACATATTTATACCAAATAGTACAGTTTTGAAGAAAATTGAAGAAAATAGTGTTTGAAGACATACTTTTTCGACTTAAGATGAGTGTCACGTGGTCTCATCAATCCTGCAAGGGTTAAATTACTTCAAGTATAACAACAGGTACTAACTTCATTTTTTACATTTTTTGTTGTAATCTATAGATTTTATTTCCCCTTTATCATGTGTGCAACACTTAGGTAGTATATTTGGTAGTTGTGTAGAAAAAATATACAGGGTGATGCAAAACTTCAACCCTTAATAGTATAAAATTATTGTTTTTTCATCAAGAAATAAAGAAAATGCACCATATACCGAGTGCGATGTATGTAGTTCTGAATGGTACATGTTCTTACCCCTCGGTTCTCATTCGTCAGCCATATTGTTATGAGGCAATGAGACATATTATGGTATAAAATCTGTTATATTCTGCAAAAAACAGTTAGAAAGTACCAAATATGATATATACAAGGTAACTTCCCTTCTACGGTAGAGGACTCTGCTTGCACTCACATCATAAAGGGGGCAATGCTCTTCAATTTGAGCTTTATTTCGTTAAAATATGTGCAGAAGTTTCGGAGATATAGCCTTTAGTATATAGTTGTTAGGTGCAATGCCCAACAATATAATATATATAAAAATGACATATATTATATTGTTGAGATGTTACCTAACAACATATTTATACCAAATAGTACAGTTTTGAAGAAAATTGAAGAAAATAGTGTTTGAAGACATACTTTTTCGACTTAAGATGAGTGTCACGTGGTCTCATCAATCCTGCAAGGGTTAAATTGCTCCAAGTATAACAACAGGTACTAACTTCATTTTTTACATTTTTTTTTGTAACCTATAGATTTTCTTTCCCCTTCATCATGTGTGCAACACTTAGGTAGTATATTTGGTAGTTGTGTAGAAAAAATATACAGGGTGATGCAAAACTTCAACCCTTAATAGTATAAAATTATTGTTTTTTCATCAAGAAATAAAGAAAATGCACCATATACCGAGTGCGCTGTATGTAGTTCTGAATGGTACATGTTCTTACCCCTCGGTTGTCATTCGTCAGCCATATTGTTATGAGGCAATGAGACATATTATGGGATAAAATCTCTTATATTCTGAAAAAAAAACAGTTAGAAAGCCCCAAATATGATATATACAAGGTATCTTCCCTTCTACGGTAGAGGACTCTGCTTGCACTCACATCATAAAGGGGGCAATGCTCTTCAATTTGAGCTTTATTTCGTTAAAATATGTGCAGAAGTTTCGGAGATATAGCCTTTAGTATATAGTTGTTAGGTGCAATGCACAACAATCTATATTATAAAAGAGAACGTACAAATCCTTTGTTCCCTCATCACGCTAATACGGCTGAACCAATTTCTTTTATTTTTGGGGGGTTATTAGGATTTGGACCCTAGATGGTTTTTGTCATATCACTTTAATTTTGCATTACCAGTGTCTTGAGATAATTGACCATTCAAGTGTCCATAACGTACAAATCCTTTGTTAGTTCATCATAGGTATAAAAATAAACGTATTTATATGCAACCCGCATGACCGTGTCACTCGGCGGGTTAACATAAATGACAGGCGCTATAATGTTAACATTTACTGCAATTTGAAAGCGAAAAAGTAAAAATTATCTAAGTAACAAAGTTTATTGCGTTCCGGGGTGACCGCAGCGAAGCGGGGTGAACGCTGCTAGTATAATATATATAAAAATGACATATGTTATATTGTTGAGATGTTACCTAACAACATATTTATACCAAATAGTACAGTTTTGAAGAAAATTGAAGAAAATAGTGTTTGAAGACATACTTTTTCGACTTAAGATGAGTGTCACGTGGTCTCATCAATCCTGCAAGGGTTAAATTGCTTCAAGTATAACAACAGGTACTAACTTCATTTTTTACATTTTTTGTTGTAATCTATAGATTTTCTTTCCCCTTCGTCATGTGTGCAACACTTAGGTAGTATATTTGGTAGTTGTGTTGAAAAAATATACAGGGTGATGCAGAACTTCAACCCTTAATGGTATAAAATTATTGTTTTTTCAACAAGAAATAAAGAAAATGCACCATATACCGAGTGCGCTGTATGTAGTTCTGATTGGTACATGTTCTTACCCCTCGGTTCTCATTCGTCAGCCATATTGTTATGAGGCAATGAGACATATTATGGTATAAAATCTGTTATATTCTGCAAAAAACAGTTAGAAAGTACCAAATATGATATATACAAGGTAACTTCCCTTCTACGGTAGAGGACTCTGCTTGCACTCACATCATAAAGGGGGCAATGCTCTTCAATTTGAGCTTTATTTCGTTAAAATATGTGCAGAAGTTTCGGAGATATAGCCTTTAGTATATAGTTGTTAGGTGCAATGCACAACAATATAATATATATAAAAATGACATATGTTATATTGTTGAGATGTTACCTAACAACATATTTATACCAAATAGTACAGTTTTGAAGAAAATTGAAGAAAATAGTGTTTGAAGACATACTTTTTCCACTTAAGATGAGTGTCACGTGGTCTCATCAATCCTGCAAGGGTTAAATTGCTTCAAGTATAACAACAGGTACTAACTTCATTTTTTACATTTTTTGTTGTAATCTATAGATTTTCTTTCCCCTTCGTCATGTGTGCAACACTTAGGTAGTATATTTGGTAGTTGTGTTGAAAAAATATACAGGGTGATGCAAAATTTCAACCCTTAATACTATAAAATTATTGTTTTTTCATCAAGAAATAAAGAAAATGCACCATATACCGAGTGCGCTGTATGTAGTTCTGAATGGTACATGTTCTTACCCCTCGGTTGTCATTCGTCAGCCATATTGTTATGAGGCAATGAGACATATTATGGGATAAAATCTGTTATATTCTGAAAAAAAAACAGTTAGAAAGCCCCAAATATGATATATACAAGGTAACTTCCCTTCTACGGTAGAGGACTCTGCTTGCACTCACATCATAAAGGAGGCAATGCTCATCAATTTGAGCTTTAATTCGTTAAAATATGTGCAGAAGTTTCGGAGATATAGCCTTTAGTATATAGTAGTTAGGTGCAATGCCCAACAATATAATATATATAAAAATGACATATGTTATATTGTTGAGATGTTACCTAACAACATATTTATACCAAATAAGACAGTTTTGAAGAAAATTGAAGAAAATAGTGTTTGAAGACATACTTTTTCGACTTAAGATGAGTGTCACGTGGTCTCATCAATCCTGCAAGGGTTAAATTGCTTCAAGTATAACAACAGGTACTAACTTCATTTTTTACATTTTTTGTTGTAATCTATAGATTTTCTTTCCCCTTTATCATGTGTGCAACACTTAGGTAGTATATTTGGTAGTTGTGTAGAAAAAATATACACGGTGATCCAAAACTTCAACCCTTAATAGTATAAAATTATTGTTTTTTCATCAAGAAATAAAGAAAATGCACCATATACCGAGTGCGCTGTATGTAGTTCTGAATGGTACATGTTCTTACCCCTCGGTTCTCATTCGTCAGCCATATTGTTATGAGGCAATGAGACATATTATGGTATAAAATCTGTTATATTCTGCAAAAAAACAGTTAGAAAGTACCAAATATGATATATACAAGGTAACTTCCCTTCTACGGTAGAGGACTCTGCTTGCACTCACATCATAAAGGGGGCAATGCTCTTCAATTTGAGCTTTATTTCGTTAAAATATGTGCAGAAGTTTCGGAGATATAGCCTTTAGTATATAGTTGTTAGGTGCAATGCACAACAATATAATATATATAAAAATGACATATGTTATATTGTTGAGATGTTACCTAACAACATATTTATACCAAATAGTACAGTTTTGAAGAAAATTGAAGAAAATAGTGTTTGAAGACATACTTTTTCGACTTAAGATGAGTGTCACGTGGTCTCATCAATCCTGCAAGGGTTAAATTGCTTCAAGTATAACAACAGGTACTAACTTCATTTTTTACATTTTTTGTTGTAATCTATAGATTTTCTTTCCCCTTCGTCATGTGTGCAACACTTAGGTAGTATATTTGGTAGTTGTGTTGAAAAAATATACAGGGTGATGCAAAATTTCAACCCTTAATACTATAAAATTATTGTTTTTTCATCAAGAAATAAAGAAAATGCACCATATACCGAGTGCGCTGTATGTAGTTCTGAATGGTACATGTTCTTACCCCTCGGTTGCCATTCGTCAGCCATATTGTTATGAGGCAATGAGACATATTATGGGAAATAATTTTTTATATTCTGCAAAAAACAGTTAGAAAGTACCAAATAATATATATACAAGGTAACTTCCCTTCTACGGTAGAGGACTCTGCTTGCACTCACATCATAAAGGGGGCAATGCTCTTCAATTTGAGCTTTATTTCGTTAAAATATGTGCAGAAGTTTCGGAGATATAGCCTTTAGTATATAGTTGTTAGGTGCAATGCCCAACAATATAATATATATAAAAATGACATATATTATATTGTTGAGATGTTACCTAACAACATATTTATACCAAATAGTACAGTTTTGAAGAAAATTGAAGAAAATAGTGTTTGAAGACATACTTTTTCGACTTAAGATGAGTGTCACGTGGTCTCATCAATCCTGCAAGGGTTAAATTGCTTCAAGTATAACAACAGGTACTAACTTCATTTTTTACATTTTTTGTTGTAATCTATAGATTTTCTTTCCCCTTCGTCATGTGTGCAACACTTAGGTAGTATATTTGGTAGTTGTGTTGAAAAAATATACAGGGTGATGCAAAATTTCAACCCTTAATACTATAAAATTATTGTTTTTTCATCAAGAAATAAAGAAAATGCACCATATACCGAGTGCGCTGTATGTAGTTCTGAATGGTACATGTTCTTACCCCTCGGTTGTCATTCGTCAGCCATATTGTTATGAGGCAATGAGACATATTATGGGAAATAATTTTTTATATTCTGCAAAAAACAGTTAGAAAGTACCAAATAATATATATACAAGGTAACTTCCCTTCTACGGTAGAGGACTCTGCTTGCACTCACATCATAAAGGGGGCAATGCTCTTCAATTTGAGCTTTATTTCGTTAAAATATGTGCAGAAGTTTCGGAGATATAGCCTTTAGTATATAGTTGTTAGGTGCAATGCCCAACAATATAATATATATAAAAATGACATATATTATATTGTTGAGATGTTACCTAACAACATATTTATACCAAATAGTACAGTTTTGAAGAAAATTGAAGAAAATAGTGTTTGAAGACATACTTTTTCGACTTAAGATGAGTGTCACGTGGTCTCATCAATCCTGCAAGGGTTAAATTGCTTCAAGTATAACAACAGGTACTAACTTCATTTTTTACATTTTTTTTTGTAACCTATAGATTTTCTTTCCCCTTCATCATGTGTGCAACACTTAGGTAGTATATTTGGTAGTTGTGTAGAAAAAATATACAGGGTGATGCAAAACTTCAACCCTTAATAGTATAAAATTATTGTTTTTTCATCAAGAAATAAAGAAAATGCACCATATACCGAGTGCGCTGTATGTAGTTCTGAATGGTACATGTTCTTACCCCTCGGTTGTCATTCGTCAGCCATATTGTTATGAGGCAATGAGACATATTATGGGATAAAATCTCTTATATTCTGAAAAAAAAACAGTTAGAAAGCCCCAAATATGATATATACAAGGTATCTTCCCTTCTACGGTAGAGGACTCTGCTTGCACTCACATCATAAAGGGGGCAATGCTCTTCAATTTGAGCTTTATTTCGTTAAAATATGTGCAGAAGTTTCGGAGATATAGCCTTTAGTATATAGTTGTTAGGTGCAATGCACAACAATCTATATTATAAAAGAGAACGTACAAATCCTTTGTTCCCTCATCACGCTAATACGGCTGAACCAATTTCTTTTATTTTTGGGGGGTTATTAGGATTTGGACCCTAGATGGTTTTTGTCATATCACTTTAATTTTGCATTACCAGTGTCTTGAGATAATTGACCATTCAAGTGTCCATAACGTACAAATCCTTTGTTAGTTCATCATAGGTATAAAAATAAACGTATTTATATGCAACCCGCATGACCGTGTCACTCGGCGGGTTAACATAAATGACAGGCGCTATAATGTTAACATTTACTGCAATTTGAAAGCGAAAAAGTAAAAATTATCTAAGTAACAAAGTTTATTGCGTTCCGGGGTGACCGCAGCGAAGCGGGGTGAACGCTGCTAGTATAATATATATAAAAATGACATATGTTATATTGTTGAGATGTTACCTAACAACATATTTATACCAAATAGTACAGTTTTGAAGAAAATTGAAGAAAATAGTGTTTGAAGACATACTTTTTCGACTTAAGATGAGTGTCACGTGGTCTCATCAATCCTGCAAGGGTTAAATTGCTTCAAGTATAACAACAGGTACTAACTTCATTTTTTACATTTTTTGTTGTAATCTATAGATTTTCTTTCCCCTTCGTCATGTGTGCAACACTTAGGTAGTATATTTGGTAGTTGTGTTGAAAAAATATACAGGGTGATGCAGAACTTCAACCCTTAATGGTATAAAATTATTGTTTTTTCAACAAGAAATAAAGAAAATGCACCATATACCGAGTGCGCTGTATGTAGTTCTGATTGGTACATGTTCTTACCCCTCGGTTCTCATTCGTCAGCCATATTGTTATGAGGCAATGAGACATATTATGGTATAAAATCTGTTATATTCTGCAAAAAACAGTTAGAAAGTACCAAATATGATATATACAAGGTAACTTCCCTTCTACGGTAGAGGACTCTGCTTGCACTCACATCATAAAGGGGGCAATGCTCTTCAATTTGAGCTTTATTTCGTTAAAATATGTGCAGAAGTTTCGGAGATATAGCCTTTAGTATATAGTTGTTAGGTGCAATGCACAACAATATAATATATATAAAAATGACATATGTTATATTGTTGAGATGTTACCTAACAACATATTTATACCAAATAGTACAGTTTTGAAGAAAATTGAAGAAAATAGTGTTTGAAGACATACTTTTTCCACTTAAGATGAGTGTCACGTGGTCTCATCAATCCTGCAAGGGTTAAATTGCTTCAAGTATAACAACAGGTACTAACTTCATTTTTTACATTTTTTGTTGTAATCTATAGATTTTCTTTCCCCTTCGTCATGTGTGCAACACTTAGGTAGTATATTTGGTAGTTGTGTTGAAAAAATATACAGGGTGATGCAAAATTTCAACCCTTAATACTATAAAATTATTGTTTTTTCATCAAGAAATAAAGAAAATGCACCATATACCGAGTGCGCTGTATGTAGTTCTGAATGGTACATGTTCTTACCCCTCGGTTGTCATTCGTCAGCCATATTGTTATGAGGCAATGAGACATATTATGGGATAAAATCTGTTATATTCTGAAAAAAAAAACAGTTAGAAAGCCCCAAATATGATATATACAAGGTAACTTCCCTTCTACGGTAGAGGACTCTGCTTGCACTCACATCATAAAGGAGGCAATGCTCATCAATTTGAGCTTTAATTCGTTAAAATATGTGCAGAAGTTTCGGAGATATAGCCTTTAGTATATAGTAGTTAGGTGCAATGCCCAACAATATAATATATATAAAAATGACATATGTTATATTGTTGAGATGTTACCTAACAACATATTTATACCAAATAAGACAGTTTTGAAGAAAATTGAAGAAAATAGTGTTTGAAGACATACTTTTTCGACTTAAGATGAGTGTCACGTGGTCTCATCAATCCTGCAAGGGTTAAATTGCTTCAAGTATAACAACAGGTACTAACTTCATTTTTTACATTTTTTGTTGTAATCTATAGATTTTCTTTCCCCTTTATCATGTGTGCAACACTTAGGTAGTATATTTGGTAGTTGTGTAGAAAAAATATACACGGTGATCCAAAACTTCAACCCTTAATAGTATAAAATTATTGTTTTTTCATCAAGAAATAAAGAAAATGCACCATATACCGAGTGCGCTGTATGTAGTTCTGAATGGTACATGTTCTTACCCCTCGGTTCTCATTCGTCAGCCATATTGTTATGAGGCAATGAGACATATTATGGTATAAAATCTGTTATATTCTGCAAAAAAACAGTTAGAAAGTACCAAATATGATATATACAAGGTAACTTCCCTTCTACGGTAGAGGACTCTGCTTGCACTCACATCATAAAGGGGGCAATGCTCTTCAATTTGAGCTTTATTTCGTTAAAATATGTGCAGAAGTTTCGGAGATATAGCCTTTAGTATATAGTTGTTAGGTGCAATGCACAACAATATAATATATATAAAAATGACATATGTTATATTGTTGAGATGTTACCTAACAACATATTTATACCAAATAGTACAGTTTTGAAGAAAATTGAAGAAAATAGTGTTTGAAGACATACTTTTTCGACTTAAGATGAGTGTCACGTGGTCTCATCAATCCTGCAAGGGTTAAATTGCTTCAAGTATAACAACAGGTACTAACTTCATTTTTTACATTTTTTGTTGTAATCTATAGATTTTCTTTCCCCTTCGTCATGTGTGCAACACTTAGGTAGTATATTTGGTAGTTGTGTTGAAAAAATATACAGGGTGATGCAAAATTTCAACCCTTAATACTATAAAATTATTGTTTTTTCATCAAGAAATAAAGAAAATGCACCATATACCGAGTGCGCTGTATGTAGTTCTGAATGGTACATGTTCTTACCCCTCGGTTGCCATTCGTCAGCCATATTGTTATGAGGCAATGAGACATATTATGGGAAATAATTTTTTATATTCTGCAAAAAACAGTTAGAAAGTACCAAATAATATATATACAAGGTAACTTCCCTTCTACGGTAGAGGACTCTGCTTGCACTCACATCATAAAGGGGGCAATGCTCTTCAATTTGAGCTTTATTTCGTTAAAATATGTGCAGAAGTTTCGGAGATATAGCCTTTAGTATATAGTTGTTAGGTGCAATGCCCAACAATATAATATATATAAAAATGACATATATTATATTGTTGAGATGTTACCTAACAACATATTTATACCAAATAGTACAGTTTTGAAGAAAATTGAAGAAAATAGTGTTTGAAGACATACTTTTTCGACTTAAGATGAGTGTCACGTGGTCTCATCAATCCTGCAAGGGTTAAATTGCTTCAAGTATAACAACAGGTACTAACTTCATTTTTTACATTTTTTGTTGTAATCTATAGATTTTCTTTCCCCTTCGTCATGTGTGCAACACTTAGGTAGTATATTTGGTAGTTGTGTTGAAAAAATATACAGGGTGATGCAAAATTTCAACCCTTAATACTATAAAATTATTGTTTTTTCATCAAGAAATAAAGAAAATGCACCATATACCGAGTGCGCTGTATGTAGTTCTGAATGGTACATGTTCTTACCCCTCGGTTGTCATTCGTCAGCCATATTGTTATGAGGCAATGAGACATATTATGGGAAATAATTTTTTATATTCTGCAAAAAACAGTTAGAAAGTACCAAATAATATATATACAAGGTAACTTCCCTTCTACGGTAGAGGACTCTGCTTGCACTCACATCATAAAGGGGGCAATGCTCTTCAATTTGAGCTTTATTTCGTTAAAATATGTGCAGAAGTTTCGGAGATATAGCCTTTAGTATATAGTTGTTAGGTGCAATGCCCAACAATATAATATATATAAAAATGACATATATTATATTGTTGAGATGTTACCTAACAACATATTTATACCAAATAGTACAGTTTTGAAGAAAATTGAAGAAAATAGTGTTTGAAGACATACTTTTTCGACTTAAGATGAGTGTCACGTGGTCTCATCAATCCTGCAAGGGTTAAATTGCTTCAAGTATAACAACAGGTACTAACTTCATTTTTTACATTTTTTGTTGTAACCTATAGATTTTCTTTCCCCTTCATCATGTGTGCAACACTTAGGTAGTATATTTGGTAGTTGTGTAGAAAAAATATACAGGGTGATGCAAAACTTCAACCCTTAATAGTATAAAATTATTGTTTTTTCATCAAGAAATAAAGAAAATGCACCATATACCGAGTGCGCTGTATGTAGTTCTGAATGGTACATGTTCTTACCCCTCGGTTGTCATTCGTCAGCCATATTGTTATGA
This sequence comes from Thermobia domestica, assembly GCF_964235325.1. Lineage (NCBI taxonomy): Eukaryota > Metazoa > Arthropoda > Insecta > Zygentoma > Lepismatidae > Thermobia > Thermobia domestica. Next base: position 89,629 of record NW_027656019.1, read on the forward strand.
GGCAATGAGACATATTATGGGATAAAATCTCTTATATTCTGAAAAAAAAAAACAGTTAGAAAGCCACAAATATGATATATACAAGGTAACTTCCCTTCTACGGTAGAGGACTCTGCTTGCACTCACATCATAAAGGGGGCAATGCTCTTCAATTTGAGCTTTATTTCGTTAAAATATGTGCAGAAGTTTCGGAGATATAGCCTTTAGTATATAGTTGTTAGGTGCAATGCTCAACAATATAATATATATAAAAATGACATATGTTATATTGTTGAGATGTTACCTAACAACATATTTATACCAAATAGTACAGTTTTGAAGAAAATTGAAGAAAATAGTGTTTGAAGACATACTTTTTCGACTTAAGATGAGTGTCACGTGGTCTCATCAATCCTGCAAGGGTTAAATTGCTTCAAGTATAACAACAGGTACTAACTTCATTTTTTACATTTTTTGTTGTAATCTATAGATTTTCTTTCCCCTTCGTCATGTGTGCAACACTTAGGTAGTATATTTGGTAGTTGTGTTGAAAAAATATACAGGGTGATGCAAAATTTCAACCCTTAATACTATAAAATTATTGTTTTTTCATCAAGAAATAAAGAAAATGCACCATATACCGAGTGCGCTGTATGTAGTTCTGAATGGTACATGTTCTTACCCCTCGGTTGTCATTCGTCAGCCATATTGTTATGAGGCAATGAGACATATTATGGGAAATAATTTGTTATATTCTGCAAAAAACCGTTAGAAAGTACCAAATAATATATATACAAGGTAACTTCCCTTCTACGGTAGAGGACTCTGCTTGCACTCACATCATAAAGGGGGAAATGCTCTTCAATTTGAGCTTTATTTCGTTAAAATATGTGCAGAAGTTTCGGAGATATGGCCTTTAGTATATAGTTGTTAGGTGCAATGCCCAACAATATAATATATATAAAAATGACATATATTATATCGTTGAGATGTTACCTAACAACATATTTATACCAAATAAGACAGTTTTGAAGAAAATTGAAGAAAATAGTGTTTGAAGACATACTTTTTCGACTTAAGATGAGTGTCACGTGGTCTCATCAATCCTGCAAGGGTTAAATTGCTCCAAGTATAACAACAGGTACTAACTTCATTTTTTACATTTTTTGTTGTAACCTATAGATTTTCTTTCCCCTTCATCATGTGTGCAACACTTAGGTAGTATATTTGGTAGTTGTGTAGAAAAAATATAGAGGTGATGCAAAACTTCAACCCTTAATAGTATAAAATTATTGTTTTTTCATCAAGAAATAAAGAAAATGCACCATATACCGAGTGCGCTGTATGTAGTTCTGAATGGTACATGTTCTTACCCCTCGGTTGTCATTCGTCAGCCATATTGTTATGAGGCAATGAGACATATTATGGGATAAAATCTCTTATATTCTGAAAAAAAAAAACAGTTAGAAAGCCCCAAATATGATATATACAAGGTATCTTCCCTTCTACGGTAGAGGACTCTGCTTGCACTCACATCATAAAGGGGGCAATGCTCTTCAATTTGAGCTTTATTTCGTTAAAATATGTGCAGAAGTTTCGGAGATATAGCCTTTAGTATATAGTTGTTAGGTGCAATGCACAACAATCTATATTATAAAAGAGAACGTACAAATCCTTTGTTCCCTCATCACGCTAATACGGCTGAACCAATTTCTTTTATTTTTGGGGGGTTATTAGGATTTGGACCCTAGATGGTTTTTATCATATCACTTTAATTTTGAATTACCAGTGTCTTGAGATAATTGACCATTCAAGTGTCCATAACGTACAAATCCTTTGTTAGTTCATCATAGGTATAAAAATAAACGTATTTATATGCAACCCGCATGACCGTGTCACTCGGCGGGTTAACATAAATGACAGGCGCTATAATGTTAACATTTACTGCAATTTGAAAGCGAAAAAGTAAAAATTATCTAAGTAACAAAGTTTATTGCGTTCCGGGGTGACCGCAGCGAAGCGGGGTGAACGCTGCTAGTATAATATATATAAAAATGACATATGTAATATTGTTGAGATGTTACCTAACAACATATTTATACCAAATAGTACAGTTTTGAAGAAAATTGAAGAAAATAGTGTTTGAAGACATACTTTTTCGACTTAAGATGAGTGTCATGTGGTCTCATCAATCCTGCAAGGGTTAAATTACTTCAAGTATAACAACAGGTACTAACTTCATTTTTTACATTTTTTGTTGTAATCTATAGATTTTCTTTCCCCTTTATCATGTGTGCAACACTTAGGTAGTATATTTGGTAGTTGTGTAGAAAAAATATACAGGGTGATGCAAAACTTCAACCCTTAATAGTATAAAATTATTGTTTTTTCATCAAGAAATAAAGAAAATGCACCATATACCGAGTGCGATGTATGTAGTTCCTAATGGTACATGTTCTTACCCCTCGGTTCTCATTCGTCAGCCATATTGTTATGAGGCAATGAGACATATTATGGTATAAAATCTGTTATATTCTGCAAAAAACAGTTAGAAAGTACCAAATATGATATATACAAGGTAACTTCCCTTCTACGGTAGAGGACTCTGCTTGCACTCACATCATAAAGGGGGCAATGCTCTTCAATTTGAGCTTTATTTCGTTAAAATATGTGCAGAAGTTTCGGAGATATAGCCTTTAGTATATAGTTGTTAGGTGCAATGCCCAACAATATAATATATATAAAAATGACATATATTATATCGTTGAGATGTTACCTAACAACATATTTATACCAAATAGTACAGTTTTGAAGAAAATTGAAGAAAATAGTGTTTGAAGACATACTTTTTCGACTTAAGATGAGTGTCACGTGGTCTCATCAATCCTGCAAGGGTTAAATTGCTTCAAGTATAACAACAGGTACTAACTTCATTTTTTACATTTTTTGTTGTAATCTATAGATTTTCTTTCCCCTTCATCATGTGTGCAACACTTAGGTAGTATATTTGGTAGTTGTGTAGAAAAAATATACAGGGTGATGCAAAACTTCAACCCTTAATAGTATAAAATTATTGTTTTTTCATCAAGAAATAAAGAAAATGCACCATATACCGAGTGCGCTGTATGTAGTTCTGAATGGTACATGTTCTTACCCCTCGGTTGTCATTCGTCAGCCATATTGTTATGAGGCAATGAGACATATTATGGGATAAAATCTCTTATATTCTGAAAAAAAAACAGTTAGAAAGCCCCAAATATGATATATACAAGGTATCTTCCCTTCTACGGTAGAGGACTCTGCTTGCACTCACATCATAAAGGGGGCAATGCTCTTCAATTTGAGCTTTATTTCGTTAAAATATGTGCAGAAGTTTCGGAGATATAGCCTTTAGTATATAGTTGTTAGGTGCAATGCACAACAATCTATATTATAAAAGAGAACGTACAAATCCTTTGTTCCCTCATCACGCTAATACGGCTGAACCAATTTCTTTTATTTTTGGGGGGTTATTAGGATTTGGACCCTAGATGGTTTTTATCATATCACTTTAATTTTGCATTACCAGTGTCTTGAGATAATTGACCATTCATGTGTCCATAACGTACAAATCCTTTGTTAGTTCATCATAGGTATAAAAATAAACGTATTTATATGCAACCCGCATGACCGTGTCACTCGGCGGGTTAACATAAATGACAGGCGCTATAATGTTAACATTTACTGCAATTTGAAAGCGAAAAAGTAAAAATTATCTAAGTAACAAAGTTTATTGCGTTCCGGGGTGACCGCAGCGAAGCGGGGTGAACGCTGCTAGTATAATATATATAAAAATGACATATGTTATATTGTTGAGATGTTACCTAACAACATATTTATACCAAATAGTACAGTTTTGAAGAAAATTGAAGAAAATAGTGTTTGAAGACATACTTTTTCGACTTAAGATGAGTGTCACGTGGTCTCATCAATCCTGCAAGGGTTAAATTGCTTCAAGTATAACAACAGGTACTAACTTCATTTTTTACATTTTTTGTTGTAATCTATAGATTTTCTTTCCCCTTCGTCATGTGTGCAACACTTAGGTAGTATATTTGGTAGTTGTGTTGAAAAAATATACAGGGTGATGCAGAACTTCAACCCTTAATAGTATAAAATTATTGTTTTTTCAACAAGAAATAAAGAAAATGCACCATATACCGAGTGCGCTGTATGTAGTTCTGATTGGTACATGTTCTTACCCCTCGGTTCTCATTCGTCAGCCATATTGTTATGAGGCAATGAGACATATTATGGTATAAAATCTGTTATATTCTGCAAAAAACAGTTAGAAAGTACCAAATATGATATATACAAGGTAACTTCCCTTCTACGGTAGAGGACTCTGCTTGCACTCACATCATAAAGGGGGCAATGCTCTTCAATTTGAGCTTTATTTCGTTAAAATATGTGCAGAAGTTTCGGAGATATAGCCTTTAGTATATAGTTGTTAGGTGCAATGCACAACAATATAATATATATAAAAATGACATATGTTATATTGTTGAGATGTTACCTAACAACATATTTATACCAAATAGTACAGTTTTGAAGAAAATTGAAGAAAATAGTGTTTGAAGACATACTTTTTCGACTTAAGATGAGTGTCACGTGGTCTCATCAATCCTGCAAGGGTTAAATTGCTTCAAGTATAACAACAGGTACTAACTTCATTTTTTACATTTTTTGTTGTAATCTATAGATTTTCTTTCCCCTTCGTCATGTGTGCAACACTTAGGTAGTATATTTGGTAGTTGTGTTGAAAAAATATACAGGGTGATGCAAAATTTCAACCCTTAATACTATAAAATTATTGTTTTTTCATCAAGAAATAAAGAAAATGCACCATATACCGAGTGCGCTGTATGTAGTTCTGAATGGTACATGTTCTTACCCCTCGGTTCTCATTCGTCAGCCATATTGTTATGAGGCAATGAGACATATTATGGGATAAAATCTGTTATATTCTGAAAAAAAAACAGTTAGAAAGCCCCAAATATGATATATACAAGGTAACTTCCCTTCTACGGTAGAGGACTCTGCTTGCACTCACATCATAAAGGAGGCAATGCTCATCAATTTGAGCTTTAATTCGTTAAAATATGTGCAGAAGTTTCGGAGATATAGCCTTTAGTATATAGTAGTTAGGTGCAATGCCCAACAATATAATATATATAAAAATGACATATGTTATATTGTTGAGATGTTACCTAACAACATATTTATACCAAATAGTACAATTTTGAAGAAAATTGAAGAAAATAGTGTTTGAAGACATACTTTTTCGACTTAAGATGAGTGTCACGTGGTCTCATCAATCCTGCAAGGGTTAAATTGCTTCAAGTATAACAACACGTACTAACTTCATTTTTTACATTTTTTGTTGTAATCTATAGATTTTCTTTCCCCTTTATCATGTGTGCAACACTTAGGTAGTATATTTGGTAGTTGTGTAGAAAAAATATACAGGGTGATCCAAAACTTCAACCCTTAATAGTATAAAATTATTGTTTTTTCATCAAGAAATAAAGAAAATGCACCATATACCGAGTGCGCTGTATGTAGTTCTGAATGGTACATGTTCTTACCCCTCGGTTCTCATTCGTCAGCCATATTGTTATGAGGCAATGAGACATATTATGGTATAAAATCTGTTATATTCTGCAAAAAACAGTTAGAAAGTACCAAATATGATATATACAAGGTAACTTCCCTTCTACGGTAGAGGACTCTGCTTGCACTCACATCATAAAGGGGGCAATGCTCTTCAATTTGAGCTTTATTTCGTTAAAATATGTGCAGAAGTTTCGGAGATATAGCCTTTAGTATATAGTTGTTAGGTGCAATGCACAACAATATAATATATATAAAAATGACATATGTTATATTGTTGAGATGTTACCTAACAACATATTTATACCAAATAGTACAGTTTTGAAGAAAATTGAAGAAAATAGTGTTTGAAGACATACTTTTTCGACTTAAGATGAGTGTCACGTGGTCTCATCAATCCTGCAAGGGTTAAATTGCTTCAAGTATAACAACAGGTACTAACTTCATTTTTTACATTTTTGTTGTAATCTATAGATTTTCTTTCACCTTCGTCATGTGTGCAACACTTAGGTAGTATATTTGGTAGTTGTGTTGAAAAAATATACAGGGTGATGCAAAATTTCAACCCTTAATACTATAAAATTATTGTTTTTTCATCAAGAAATAAAGAAAATGCACCATATACCGAGTGCGCTGTATGTAGTTCTGAATGGTACATGTTCTTACCCCTCGGTTGTCATTCGTCAGCCATATTGTTATGAGGCAATGAGACATATTATGGGATAAAATCTCTTATATTCTGAAAAAAAAAAACAGTTAGAAAGCCCCAAATATGATATATACAAGGTATCTTCCCTTCTACGGTAGAGGACTCTGCTTGCACTCACATCATAAAGAGGGCAATGCTCTTCAATTTGAGCTTTATTTCGTTAAAATATGTGCAGAAGTTTCGGAGATATAGCCTTTAGTATATAGTTGTTAGGTGCAATGCACAACAATCTATATTATAAAAGAGAACGTACAAATCCTTTGTTCCCTCATCACGCTAATACGGCTGAACCAATTTCTTTTATTTTTGGGGGGTTATTAGGATTTGGACCCTAGATGGTTTTTATCATATCACTTTAATTTTGAATTACCAGTGTCTTGAGATAATTGACCATTCAAGTGTCCATAACGTACAAATCCTTTGTTAGTTCATCATAGGTATAAAAATAAACGTATTTATATGCAACCCGCATGACCGTGTCACTCGGCGGGTTAACATAAATGACAGGCGCTATAATGTTAACATTTACTGCAATTTGAAAGCGAAAAAGTAAAAATTATCTAAGTAACAAAGTTTATTGCGTTCCGGGGTGACCGCAGCGAAGCGGGGTGAACGCTGCTAGTATAATATATATAAAAATGACATATGTTATATTGTTGAGATGTTACCTAACAACATATTTATACCAAATAGTACAGTTTTGAAGAAAATTGAAGAAAATAGTGTTTGAAGACATACTTTTTCGACTTAAGATGAGTGTCACGTGGTCTCATCAATCCTGCAAGGGTTAAATTACTTCAAGTATAACAACAGGTACTAACTTCAATTTTTACATTTTTTGTTGTAATCTATAGATTTTCTTTCCCCTTTATCATGTGTGCAACACTTAGGTAGTATATTTGGTAGTTGTGTAGAAAAAATATACAGGGTGATGCAAAACTTCAACCCTTAATAGTATAAAATTATTGTTTTTTCATCAAGATATAAAGAAAATGCACCATATACCGAGTGCGCTGTATGTAGTTCTGAATGGTACATGTTCTTACCCCTCGGTTCTCATTCGTCAGCCATATTTTTATGAGGCAATGAGACATATTATGGTATAAAATCTGTTATATTCTGCAAAAAACAGTTAGAAAGTACCAAATATGATATATACAAGGTAACTTCCCTTCTACGGTAGAGGACTCTGCTTGCACTCACATCATAAAGGGGCAATGCTCTCCAATTTGAGCTTTATTTCGTTAAAATATGTGCAGAAGTTTCGGAGATATAGCCTTTAGTATATAGTTGTTAGGTGCAATGCACAACAATATAATATATATAAAAATGACATATGTTATATTGTTGAGATGTTACCTAACAACATATTTATACCAAATAGTACAGTTTTGAAGAAAATTAAAGAAAATAGTGTTTGAAGACATACTTTTTCGACTTAAGATGAGTGTCAGGTGGTCTCATCAATCCTGCAAGGGCTTCAAGTATAACAACAGGTACTAACTTCATTTTTTACATTTTTTGTTGTAATCTATAGATTTTCTTTCCCCTTTATCATGTGTGCAACACTTAGGTAGTATATTTGGTAGTTGTGTAGAAAAAATATACAGGGTGATCCAAAACTTCAACCCTTAATAGTATAAAATTATTGTTTTTTCATCAAGAAATAAAGAAAATGCACCATATACCGAGTGCGCTGTATGTAGTTCTGAATGGTACATGTTCTTACCCCTCGGTTCTCATTCGTCAGCCATATTGTTATGAGGCAATGAGACATATTATGGTATAAAATCTGTTATATTCTGCAAAAAACAGTTAGAAAGTACCAAATATGATATATACAAGGTAACTTCCCTTCTACGGTAGAGGACTCTGCTTGCACTCACATCATAAAGGGGGCAATGCTCTTCAATTTGAGCTTTATTTCGTTAAAATATGTGCAGAAGTTTCGGAGATATAGCCTTTAGTATATAGTTGTTAGGTGCAATGCACAACAATATAATATATATAAAAATGACATATGTTATATTGTTGAGATGTTACCTAACAACATATTTATACCAAATAGTACAGTTTTGAAGAAAATTGAAGAAAATAGTGTTTGAAGACATACCTTTTCGACTTAAGATGAGTGTCACGTGGTCTCATCAATCCTGCAAGGGTTAAATTGCTTCAAGTATAACAACAGGTACTAACTTCATTTTTTACATTTTTTGTTGTAATCTATAGATTTTCTTTCCCCTTCGTCATGTGTGCAACACTTAGGTAGTATATTTGGTAGTTGTGTTGAAAAAATATACAGGGTGATGCAAAATTTCAACCCTTAATACTATAAAATTATTGTTTTTTCATCAAGAAATAAAGAAAATGCACCATATACCGAGTGCGCTGTATGTAGTTCTGAATGGTACATGTTCTTACCCCTCGGTTGTCATTCGTCAGCCATATTGTTATGAGGCAATGAGACATATTATGGGAAATAATTTTTTATATTCTGCAAAAAACAGTTAGAAAGTACCAAATAATATATATACAAGGTAACTTCCCTTCTACGGTAGAGGACTCTGCTTGCACTCACATCATAAAGGGGGCAATGCTCTTCAATTTGAGCTTTATTTCGTTAAAATATGTGCAGAAGTTTCGGAGATATAGCCTTTAGTATATAGTTGTTAGGTGCAATGCCCAACAATATAATATATATAAAAATGACATATATTATATTGTTGAGATGTTACCTAACAACATATTTATACCAAATAGTACAGTTTTGAAGAAAATTGAAGAAAATAGTGTTTGAAGACATACTTTTTCGACTTAAGATGAGTGTCACGTGGTCTCATCAATCCTGCAAGGGTTAAATTGCTTCAAGTATAACAACAAATACTAACTTCATTTTTTACATTTTTTGTTGTAACCTATAGATTTTCTTTCCCCTTCATCATGTGTGCAACACTTAGGTAGTATATTTGGTAGTTGTGTAGAAAAAATATACAGGGTGATGCAAAACTTCAACCCTTAATAGTATAAAATTATTGTTTTTTCATCAAGAAATAAAGAAAATGCACCATATACCGAGTGCGCTGTATGTAGTTCTGAATGGTACATGTTCTTACCCCTCGGTTGTCATTCGTCAGCCATATTGTTATGAGGCAATGAGACATATTATGGGATAAAATCTCTTATATTCTGAAAAAAAAACAGTTAGAAAGCCCCAAATATGATATATACAAGGTATCTTCCCTTCTACGGTAGAGGACTCTGCTTGCACTCACATCATAAAGGGGGCAATGCTCTTCAATTTGAGCTTTATTTCGTTAAAATATGTGCAGAAGTTTCGGAGATATAGCCTTTAGTATATAGTTGTTAGGTGCAATGCACAACAATCTATATTATAAAAGAGAACGTACAAATCCTTTGTTCCCTCATCACGCTAATACGGCTGAACCAATTTCTTTTATTTTTGGGGGGTTATTAGGATTTGGACCCTAGATGGTTTTTATCATATCACTTTAATTTTGAATTACCAGTGTCTTGAGATAATTGACCATTCAAGTGTCCATAACGTACAAATCCTTTGTTAGTTCATCATAGGTATAAAAATAAACGTATTTATATGCAACCCGCATGACCGTGTCACTCGGCGGGTTAACATAAATGCCAGGCGCTATAATGTTAACATTTACTGCAATTTGAAAGCGAAAAAGTAAAAATTATCTAAGTAACAAAGTTTATTGCGTTCCGGGGTGACCGCAGCGAAGCGGGGTGAACGCTGCTAGTATAATATATATAAAAATGACATATGTTATATTGTTGAGATGTTACCTAACAACATATTTATACCAAATAGTACAGTTTTGAAGAAAATTGAAGAAAATAGTGTTTGAAGACATACTTTTTCGACTTAAGATGAGTGTCACGTGGTCTCATCAATCCTGCAAGGGTTAAATTACTTCAAGTATAACAACAGGTACTAACTTCATTTTTTACATTTTTTGTTGTAATCTATAGATTTTCTTTCCCCTTTATCATGTGTGCAACACTTAGGTAGTATATTTGGTAGTTGTGTAGAAAAAATATACAGGGTGATGCAAAACTTCAACCCTTAATAGTATAAAATTATTGTTTTTTCATCAAGATATAAAGAAAATGCACCATATACCGAGTGCGCTGTATGTAGTTCTGAATGGTACATGTTCTTACCCCTCGGTTCTCATTCGTCAGCCATATTTTTATGAGGCAATGAGACATATTATGGTATAAAATCTGTTATATTCTGCAAAAAACAGTTAGAAAGTACCAAATATGATATATACAAGGTAACTTTCCTTCTACGGTAGAGGACTCTGCTTGCACTCTCATCATAAAGGGGCAATGCTCTCCAATTTGAGCTTTATTTCGTTAAAATATGTGCAGAAGTTTCGGAGATATAGCCTTTAGTATATAGTTGTTAGGTGCAATGCACAACAATATAATATATATAAAAATGACATATGTTATATTGTTGAGATGTTACCTAACAACATATTTATACCAAATAGTACAGTTTTGAAGAAAATTAAAGAAAATAGTGTTTGAAGACATACTTTTTCGACTTAAGATGAGTGTCAGGTGGTCTCATCAATCCTGCAAGGGCTTCAAGTATAACAACAGGTACTAACTTCATTTTTTACATTTTCTGTTGTAATCTATAGATTTTCTTTCCCCTTCGTCATGTGTGCAACACTTAGGTAGTATATTTGGTAGTTGTGTTGAAAAAATATACAGGGTGATCCAAAACTTCAACCCTTAATAGTATAAAATTATTGTTTTTTCATCAAGAAATAAAGAAAATGCACCATATACCGAGTGCGCTGTATGTAGTTCTGAATGGTACATGTTCTTACCCCTCGGTTCTCATTCGTCAGCTATATTGTTATGAGGCAATGAGACATATTATGGTATAAAATCTGTTATATTCTGCAAAAAACAGTTAGAAAGTACCAAATATGATATATACAAGGTAACTTCCCTTCTACGGTAGAGGACTCTGCTTGCACTCACATCATAAAAGGGGCAATGCTCTTCAATTTGAGCTTTATTTCGTTAAAATATGTGCAGAAGTTTCGGAGATATAGCCTTTAGTATATAGTTGTTAGGTGCAATGCACAACAATATAATATATATAAAAATGACATATGTTATATTGTTGAGATGTTACCTAACAACATATTTATACCAAATAGTACAGTTTTGAAGAAAATTGAAGAAAATAGTGTTTGAAGACATACTTTTTCGACTTAATATGAGTGTCACGTGGTCTCATCAATCCTGCAAGGGTTAAATTGCTTCAAGTATAACAACAGGTACTAACTTCATTTTTTACATTTTTTGTTGTAATCTATAGATTTTCTTTCCCCTTTATCATGTGTGCAACACTTAGGTAGTATATTTGGTAGTTGTGTAGAAAAAATATACAGGGTGATGCAAAACTTCAACCCTTAATAGTATAAAATTATTGTTTTTTCATCAAGAAATAAAGAAAATGCACCATATACCGAGTGCGCTGTATGTAGTTCTGAATGGTACATGTTCTTACCCCTCGGTTGTCATTCGTCAGCCATATTGTTATGAGGCAATGAGACATATTATGGGATAAAATCTCTTATATTCTGAAAAAAAAAACAGTTAGAAAGCCCCAAATATGATATATACAAGGTATCTTCCCTTCTACGGTAGAGGACTCTGCTTGCACTCACATCATAAAGGGGGCAATGCTCTTCAATTTGAGCTTTATTTCGTTAAAATATGTGCAGAAGTTTCGGAGATATAGCCTTTAGTATATAGTTGTTAGGTGCAATGCACAACAATCTATATTATAAAAGAGAACGTACAAATCCTTTGTTCCCTCATCACGCTAATACGGCTGAACCAATTTCTTTTATTTTTGGGGGGTTATTAGGATTTGGACCCTAGATGGTTTTTATTATATCACTTTAATTTTGAATTACCAGTGTCTTGAGATAATTGACCATTCAAGTGTCCATAACGTACAAATCCTTTGTTAGTTCATCATAGGTATAAAAATAAACGTATTTATATGCAACCCGCATGACCGTGTCACTCGGCGGGTTAACATAAATGACAGGCGCTATAATGTTAACATTTACTGCAATTTGAAAGCGAAAAAGTAAAAATTATCTAAGTAACAAAGTTTATTGCGTTCCGGGGTGACCGCAGCGAAGCGGGGTGAACGCTGCTAGTATAATATATATAAAAATGACATATGTTATATTGTTGAGATGTTACCTAACAACATATTTATACCAAATAGTACAGTTTTGAAGAAAATTGAAGAAAATAGTGTTTGAAGACATACTTTTTCGACTTAAGATGAGTGTCACGTGGTCTCATCAATCCTGCAAGGGTTAAATTGCTTCAAGTATAACAACAGGTACTAACTTCATTTTTTACATTTTTTGTTGTAATCTATAGATTTTCTTTCCCCTTCGTCATGTGTGCAACACTTAGGTAGTATATTTGGTAGTTGTGTTGAAAAAATATACAGGGTGATGCAGAACTTCAACCCTTAATAGTATAAAATTATTGTTTTTTCAACAAGAAATAAAGAAAATGCACCATATACCGAGTGCGCTGTATGTAGTTCTGATTGGTACATGTTCTTACCCCTCGGTTCTCATTCGTCAGCCATATTGTTATGAGGCAATGAGACATATTATGGTATAAAATCTGTTATATTCTGCAAAAAACAGTTAGAAAGTACCAAATATGATATATACAAGGTAACTTCCCTTCTACGGTAGAGGACTCTGCTTGCACTCACATCATAAAGGGGGCAATGCTCTTCAATTTGAGCTTTATTTCGTTAAAATATGTGCAGAAGTTTCGGAGATATAGCCTTTAGTATATAGTTGTTAGGTGCAATGCACAACAATATAATATATATAAAAATGACATATGTTATATTGTTGAGATGTTACCTAACAACATATTTATACCAAATAGTACAGTTTTGAAGAAAATTGAAGAAAATAGTGTTTGAAGACATACTTTTTCGACTTAAGATGAGTGTCACGTGGTCTCATCAATCCTGCAAGGGTTAAATTGCTTCAAGTATAACAACAGGTACTAACTTCATTTTTTACATTTTTTGTTGTAATCTATAGATTTTCTTTCCCCTTCGTCATGTGTGCAACACTTAGGTAGTATATTTGGTAGTTGTGTTGAAAAAATATACAGGGTGATGCAAAATTTCAACCCTTAATACTATAAAATTATTGTTTTTTCATCAAGAAATAAAGAAAATGCACCATATACCGAGTGCGCTGTATGTAGTTCTGAATGGTACATGTTCTTACCCCTCGGTTCTCATTCGTCAGCCATATTGTTATGAGGCAATGAGACATATTATGGGATAAAATCTGTTATATTCTGAAAAAAAAAACAGTTAGAAAGCCCCAAATATGATATATACAAGGTAACTTCCCTTCTACGGTAGAGGACTCTGCTTGCACTCACATCATAAAGGAGGCAATGCTCATCAATTTGAGCTTTAATTCGTTAAAATATGTGCAGAAGTTTCGGAGATATAGCCTTTAGTATATAGTAGTTAGGTGCAATGCCCAACAATATAATATATATAAAAATGACATATGTTATATTGTTGAGATGTTACCTAACAACATATTTATACCAAATAGTACAGTTTTGAAGAAAATTGAAGAAAATAGTGTTTGAAGACATACTTTTTCGACTTAAGATGAGTGTCACGTGGTCTCATCAATCCTGCAAGGGTTAAATTGCTTCAAGTATAACAACACGTACTAACTTCATTTTTTACATTTTTTGTTGTAATCTATAGATTTTCTTTCCCCTTTATCATGTGTGCAACACTTAGGTAGTATATTTGGTAGTTGTGTAGAAAAAATATACAGGGTGATCCAAAACTTCAACCCTTAATAGTATAAAATTATTGTTTTTTCATCAAGAAATAAAGAAAATGCACCATATACCGAGTGCGCTGTATGTAGTTCTGAATGGTACATGTTCTTACCCCTCGGTTCTCATTCGTCAGCCATATTGTTATGAGGCAATGAGACATATTATGGTATAAAATCTGTTATATTCTGCAAAAAACAGTTAGAAAGTACCAAATATGATATATACAAGGTAACTTCCCTTCTACGGTAGAGGACTCTGCTTGCACTCACATCATAAAGGGGGCAATGCTCTTCAATTTGAGCTTTATTTCGTTAAAATATGTGCAGAAGTTTCGGAGATATAGCCTTTAGTATATAGTTGTTAGGTGCAATGCACAACAATATAATATATATAAAAATGACATATGTTATATTGTTGAGATGTTACCTAACAACATATTTATACCAAATAGTACAGTTTTGAAGAAAATTGAAGAAAATAGTGTTTGAAGACATACTTTTTCGACTTAAGATGAGTGTCACGTGGTCTCATCAATCCTGCAAGGGTTAAATTGCTTCAAGTATAACAACAGGTACTAACTTCATTTTTTACATTTTTGTTGTAATCTATAGATTTTCTTTCACCTTCGTCATGTGTGCAACACTTAGGTAGTATATTTGGTAGTTGTGTTGAAAAAATATACAGGGTGATGCAAAATTTCAACCCTTAATACTATAAAATTATTGTTTTTTCATCAAGAAATAAAGAAAATGCACCATATACCGAGTGCGCTGTATGTAGTTCTGAATGGTACATGTTCTTACCCCTCGGTTGTCATTCGTCAGCCATATTGTTATGAGGCAATGAGACATATTATGGGATAAAATCTCTTATATTCTGAAAAAAAAAACAGTTAGAAAGCCCCAAATATGATATATACAAGGTATCTTCCCTTCTACGGTAGAGGACTCTGCTTGCACTCACATCATAAAGAGGGCAATGCTCTTCAATTTGAGCTTTATTTCGTTAAAATATGTGCAGAAGTTTCGGAGATATAGCCTTTAGTATATAGTTGTTAGGTGCAATGCACAACAATCTATATTATAAAAGAGAACGTACAAATCCTTTGTTCCCTCATCACGCTAATACGGCTGAACCAATTTCTTTTATTTTTGGGGGGTTATTAGGATTTGGACCCTAGATGGTTTTTATCATATCACTTTAATTTTGAATTACCAGTGTCTTGAGATAATTGACCATTCAAGTGTCCATAACGTACAAATCCTTTGTTAGTTCATCATAGGTATAAAAATAAACGTATTTATATGCAACCCGCATGACCGTGTCACTCGGCGGGTTAACATAAATGACAGGCGCTATAATGTTAACATTTACTGCAATTTGAAAGCGAAAAAGTAAAAATTATCTAAGTAACAAAGTTTATTGCGTTCCGGGGTGACCGCAGCGAAGCGGGGTGAACGCTGCTAGTATAATATATATAAAAATGACATATGTTATATTGTTGAGATGTTACCTAACAACATATTTATACCAAATAGTACAGTTTTGAAGAAAATTGAAGAAAATAGTGTTTGAAGACATACTTTTTCGACTTAAGATGAGTGTCACGTGGTCTCATCAATCCTGCAAGGGTTAAATTACTTCAAGTATAACAACAGGTACTAACTTCATTTTTTACATTTTTTGTTGTAATCTATAGATTTTCTTTCCCCTTTATCATGTGTGCAACACTTAGGTAGTATATTTGGTAGTTGTGTAGAAAAAATATACAGGGTGATGCAAAACTTCAACCCTTAATAGTATAAAATTATTGTTTTTTCATCAAGATATAAAGAAAATGCACCATATACCGAGTGCGCTGTATGTAGTTCTGAATGGTACATGTTCTTACCCCTCGGTTCTCATTCGTCAGCCATATTTTTATGAGGCAATGAGACATATTATGGTATAAAATCTGTTATATTCTGCAAAAAACAGTTAGAAAGTACCAAATATGATATATACAAGGTAACTTCCCTTCTACGGTAGAGGACTCTGCTTGCACTCACATCATAAAGGGGCAATGCTCTCCAATTTGAGCTTTATTTCGTTAAAATATGTGCAGAAGTTTCGGAGATATAGCCTTTAGTATATAGTTGTTAGGTGCAATGCACAACAATATAATATATATAAAAATGACATATGTTATATTGTTGAGATGTTACCTAACAACATATTTATACCAAATAGTACAGTTTTGAAGAAAATTAAAGAAAATAGTGTTTGAAGACATACTTTTTCGACTTAAGATGAGTGTCAGGTGGTCTCATCAATCCTGCAAGGGCTTCAAGTATAACAACAGGTACTAACTTCATTTTTTACATTTTTTGTTGTAATCTATAGATTTTCTTTCCCCTTTATCATGTGTGCAACACTTAGGTAGTATATTTGGTAGTTGTGTAGAAAAAATATACAGGGTGATCCAAAACTTCAACCCTTAATAGTATAAAATTATTGTTTTTTCATCAAGAAATAAAGAAAATGCACCATATACCGAGTGCGCTGTATGTAGTTCTGAATGGTACATGTTCTTACCCCTCGGTTCTCATTCGTCAGCCATATTGTTATGAGGCAATGAGACATATTATGGTATAAAATCTGTTATATTCTGCAAAAAACAGTTAGAAAGTACCAAATATGATATATACAAGGTAACTTCCCTTCTACGGTAGAGGACTCTGCTTGCACTCACATCATAAAGGGGGCAATGCTCTTCAATTTGAGCTTTATTTCGTTAAAATATGTGCAGAAGTTTCGGAGATATAGCCTTTAGTATATAGTTGTTAGGTGCAATGCACAACAATATAATATATATAAAAATGACATATGTTATATTGTTGAGATGTTACCTAACAACATATTTATACCAAATAGTACAGTTTTGAAGAAAATTGAAGAAAATAGTGTTTGAAGACATACCTTTTCGACTTAAGATGAGTGTCACGTGGTCTCATCAATCCTGCAAGGGTTAAATTGCTTCAAGTATAACAACAGGTACTAACTTCATTTTTTACATTTTTTGTTGTAATCTATAGATTTTCTTTCCCCTTCGTCATGTGTGCAACACTTAGGTAGTATATTTGGTAGTTGTGTTGAAAAAATATACAGGGTGATGCAAAATTTCAACCCTTAATACTATAAAATTATTGTTTTTTCATCAAGAAATAAAGAAAATGCACCATATACCGAGTGCGCTGTATGTAGTTCTGAATGGTACATGTTCTTACCCCTCGGTTGTCATTCGTCAGCCATATTGTTATGAGGCAATGAGACATATTATGGGAAATAATTTTTTATATTCTGCAAAAAACAGTTAGAAAGTACCAAATAATATATATACAAGGTAACTTCCCTTCTACGGTAGAGGACTCTGCTTGCACTCACATCATAAAGGGGGCAATGCTCTTCAATTTGAGCTTTATTTCGTTAAAATATGTGCAGAAGTTTCGGAGATATAGCCTTTAGTATATAGTTGTTAGGTGCAATGCCCAACAATATAATATATATAAAAATGACATATATTATATTGTTGAGATGTTACCTAACAACATATTTATACCAAATAGTACAGTTTTGAAGAAAATTGAAGAAAATAGTGTTTGAAGACATACTTTTTCGACTTAAGATGAGTGTCACGTGGTCTCATCAATCCTGCAAGGGTTAAATTGCTTCAAGTATAACAACAAATACTAACTTCATTTTTTACATTTTTTGTTGTAACCTATAGATTTTCTTTCCCCTTCATCATGTGTGCAACACTTAGGTAGTATATTTGGTAGTTGTGTAGAAAAAATATACAGGGTGATGCAAAACTTCAACCCTTAATAGTATAAAATTATTGTTTTTTCATCAAGAAATAAAGAAAATGCACCATATACCGAGTGCGCTGTATGTAGTTCTGAATGGTACATGTTCTTACCCCTCGGTTGTCATTCGTCAGCCATATTGTTATGAGGCAATGAGACATATTATGGGATAAAATCTCTTATATTCTGAAAAAAAAACAGTTAGAAAGCCCCAAATATGATATATACAAGGTATCTTCCCTTCTACGGTAGAGGACTCTGCTTGCACTCACATCATAAAGGGGGCAATGCTCTTCAATTTGAGCTTTATTTCGTTAAAATATGTGCAGAAGTTTCGGAGATATAGCCTTTAGTATATAGTTGTTAGGTGCAATGCACAACAATCTATATTATAAAAGAGAACGTACAAATCCTTTGTTCCCTCATCACGCTAATACGGCTGAACCAATTTCTTTTATTTTTGGGGGGTTATTAGGATTTGGACCCTAGATGGTTTTTATCATATCACTTTAATTTTGAATTACCAGTGTCTTGAGATAATTGACCATTCAAGTGTCCATAACGTACAAATCCTTTGTTAGTTCATCATAGGTATAAAAATAAACGTATTTATATGCAACCCGCATGACCGTGTCACTCGGCGGGTTAACATAAATGCCAGGCGCTATAATGTTAACATTTACTGCAATTTGAAAGCGAAAAAGTAAAAATTATCTAAGTAACAAAGTTTATTGCGTTCCGGGGTGACCGCAGCGAAGCGGGGTGAACGCTGCTAGTATAATATATATAAAAATGACATATGTTATATTGTTGAGATGTTACCTAACAACATATTTATACCAAATAGTACAGTTTTGAAGAAAATTGAAGAAAATAGTGTTTGAAGACATACTTTTTCGACTTAAGATGAGTGTCACGTGGTCTCATCAATCCTGCAAGGGTTAAATTACTTCAAGTATAACAACAGGTACTAACTTCATTTTTTACATTTTTTGTTGTAATCTATAGATTTTCTTTCCCCTTTATCATGTGTGCAACACTTAGGTAGTATATTTGGTAGTTGTGTAGAAAAAATATACAGGGTGATGCAAAACTTCAACCCTTAATAGTATAAAATTATTGTTTTTTCATCAAGATATAAAGAAAATGCACCATATACCGAGTGCGCTGTATGTAGTTCTGAATGGTACATGTTCTTACCCCTCGGTTCTCATTCGTCAGCCATATTTTTATGAGGCAATGAGACATATTATGGTATAAAATCTGTTATATTCTGCAAAAAACAGTTAGAAAGTACCAAATATGATATATACAAGGTAACTTTCCTTCTACGGTAGAGGACTCTGCTTGCACTCTCATCATAAAGGGGCAATGCTCTCCAATTTGAGCTTTATTTCGTTAAAATATGTGCAGAAGTTTCGGAGATATAGCCTTTAGTATATAGTTGTTAGGTGCAATGCACAACAATATAATATATATAAAAATGACATATGTTATATTGTTGAGATGTTACCTAACAACATATTTATACCAAATAGTACAGTTTTGAAGAAAATTAAAGAAAATAGTGTTTGAAGACATACTTTTTCGACTTAAGATGAGTGTCAGGTGGTCTCATCAATCCTGCAAGGGCTTCAAGTATAACAACAGGTACTAACTTCATTTTTTACATTTTCTGTTGTAATCTATAGATTTTCTTTCCCCTTCGTCATGTGTGCAACACTTAGGTAGTATATTTGGTAGTTGTGTTGAAAAAATATACAGGGTGATCCAAAACTTCAACCCTTAATAGTATAAAATTATTGTTTTTTCATCAAGAAATAAAGAAAATGCACCATATACCGAGTGCGCTGTATGTAGTTCTGAATGGTACATGTTCTTACCCCTCGGTTCTCATTCGTCAGCTATATTGTTATGAGGCAATGAGACATATTATGGTATAAAATCTGTTATATTCTGCAAAAAACAGTTAGAAAGTACCAAATATGATATATACAAGGTAACTTCCCTTCTACGGTAGAGGACTCTGCTTGCACTCACATCATAAAAGGGGCAATGCTCTTCAATTTGAGCTTTATTTCGTTAAAATATGTGCAGAAGTTTCGGAGATATAGCCTTTAGTATATAGTTGTTAGGTGCAATGCACAACAATATAATATATATAAAAATGACATATGTTATATTGTTGAGATGTTACCTAACAACATATTTATACCAAATAGTACAGTTTTGAAGAAAATTGAAGAAAATAGTGTTTGAAGACATACTTTTTCGACTTAATATGAGTGTCACGTGGTCTCATCAATCCTGCAAGGGTTAAATTGCTTCAAGTATAACAACAGGTACTAACTTCATTTTTTACATTTTTTGTTGTAATCTATAGATTTTCTTTCCCCTTTATCATGTGTGCAACACTTAGGTAGTATATTTGGTAGTTGTGTAGAAAAAATATACAGGGTGATGCAAAACTTCAACCCTTAATAGTATAAAATTATTGTTTTTTCATCAAGAAATAAAGAAAATGCACCATATACCGAGTGCGCTGTATGTAGTTCTGAATGGTACATGTTCTTACCCCTCGGTTGTCATTCGTCAGCCATATTGTTATGAGGCAATGAGACATATTATGGGATAAAATCTCTTATATTCTGAAAAAAAAAACAGTTAGAAAGCCCCAAATATGATATATACAAGGTATCTTCCCTTCTACGGTAGAGGACTCTGCTTGCACTCACATCATAAAGGGGGCAATGCTCTTCAATTTGAGCTTTATTTCGTTAAAATATGTGCAGAAGTTTCGGAGATATAGCCTTTAGTATATAGTTGTTAGGTGCAATGCACAACAATCTATATTATAAAAGAGAACGTACAAATCCTTTGTTCCCTCATCACGCTAATACGGCTGAACCAATTTCTTTTATTTTTGGGGGGTTATTAGGATTTGGACCCTAGATGGTTTTTATCATATCACTTTAATTTTGAATTACCAGTGTCTTGAGATAATTGACCATTCAAGTGTCCATAACGTACAAATCCTTTGTTAGTTCATCATAGGTATAAAAATAAACGTATTTATATGCAACCCGCATGACCGTGTCACTCGGCGGGTTAACATAAATGACAGGCGCTATAATGTTAACATTTACTGCAATTTGAAAGCGAAAAAGTAAAAATTATCTAAGTAACAAAGTTTATTGCGTTCCGGGGTGACCGCAGCGAAGCGGGGTGAACGCTGCTAGTATAATATATATAAAAATGACATATGTTATATTGTTGAGATGTTACCTAACAACATATTTATACCAAATAGTACAGTTTTGAAGAAAATTGAAGAAAATAGTGTTTGAAGACATACTTTTTCGACTTAAGATGAGTGTCACGTGGTCTCATCAATCCTGCAAGGGTTAAATTACTTCAAGTATAACAACAGGTACTAACTTCATTTTTTACATTTTTTGTTGTAATCTATAGATTTTCTTTCCCCTTTATCATGTGTGCAACACTTAGGTAGTATATTTGGTAGTTGTGTAGAAAAAATATACAGGGTGATGCAAAACTTCAACCCTTAATAGTATAAAATTATTGTTTTTTCATCAAGAAATAAAGAAAATGCACCATATACCGAGTGCGATGTATGTAGTTCTGAATGGTACATGTTCTTACCCCTCGGTTCTCATTCGTCAGCCATATTGTTATGAGGCAATGAGACATATTATGGTATAAAATCTGTTATATTCTGCAAAAAACAGTTAGAAAGTACCAAATATGATATATACAAGGTAACTTCCCTTCTACGGTAGAGGACTCTGCTTGCACTCACATCATAAAGGGGGCAATGCTCTTCAATTTGAGCTTTATTTCGTTAAAATATGTGCAGAAGTTTCGGAGATATGGCCTTTAGTATATAGTTGTTAGGTGCAATGCCCAACAATATAATATATATAAAAATGACATATATTATATTGTTGAGATGTTACCTAACAACATATTTATACCAAATAGTACAGTTTTGAAGAAAATTGAAGAAAATAGTGTTTGAAGACATACTTTTTCGACTTAAGATGAGTGTCACGTGGTCTCATCAATCCTGCAAGGGTTAAATTGCTTCAAGTATAACAACAGGTACTAACTTCATTTTTTACATTTTTTGTTGTAATCTATAGATTTTCTTTCCCCTTCGTCATGTGTGCAACACTTAGGTAGTATATTTGGTAGTTGTGTTGAAAAAATATACAGGGTGGTGCAAAATTTCAACCCTTAATACTATAACATTATTGTTTTTTCATCAAGAAATAAAGAAAATGCACCATATACCGAGTGCGCTGTATGTAGTTCTGAATGGTACATGTTCTTACCCCTCGGTTGTCATTCGTCAGCCATATTGTTATGAGGCAATGAGACATATTATGGGATAAAATCTCTTATATTCTGAAAAAAAAACAGTTAGAAAGCCCCAAATATGATATATACAAGGTATCTTCCCTTCTACGGTAGAGGACTCTGCTTGCACTCACATCATAAAGGGGGCAATGCTCTTCAATTTGAGCTTTATTTCGTTAAAATATGTGCAGAAGTTTCGGAGATATAGCCTTTAGTATATAGTTGTTAGGTGCAATGCACAACAATCTATATTATAAAAGAGAACGTACAAATCCTTTGTTCCCTCATCACGCTAATACGGCTGAACCAATTTCTTTTATTTTTGGGGGGTTATTAGGATTTGGACCCTAGATGGTTTTTATCATATCACTTTAATTTTTAATTACCAGTGTCTTGAGATAATTGACCATTCAAGTGTCCATAACGTACAAATCCTTTGTTAGTTCATCATAGGTATAAAAATAAACGTATTTATATGCAACCCGCATGACCGTGTCACTCGGCGGGTTAACATAAATGACAGGCGCTATAATGTTAACATTTACTGCAATTTGAAAGCGAAAAAGTAAAAATTATCTAAGTAACAAAGTTTATTGCGTTCCGGGGTGACCGCAGCGAAGCGGGGTGAACGCTGCTAGTATAATATATATAAAAATGACATATGTTATATTGTTGAGATGTTACCTAACAACATATTTATACCAAATAGTACAGTTTTGAAGAAAATTGAAGAAAATAGTGTTTGAAGACATACTTTTTCGACTTAAGATGAGTGTCACGTGGTCTCATCAATCCTGCAAGGGTTAAATTGCTTCAAGTATAACAACAGGTACTAACTTCATTTTTTACATTTTTTGTTGTAATCTATAGATTTTCTTTCCCCTTCGTCATGTGTGCAACACTTAGGTAGTATATTTGGTAGTTGTGTTGAAAAAATATACAGGGTGATGCAGAACTTCAACCCTTAATAGTATAAAATTATTGTTTTTTCAACAAGAAATAAAGAAAATGCACCATATACCGAGTGCGCTGTATGTAGTTCTGATTGGTACATGTTCTTACCCCTCGGTTCTCATTCGTCAGCCATATTGTTATGAGGCAATGAGACATATTATGGTATAAAATCTGTTATATTCTGCAAAAAACAGTTAGAAAGTACCAAATATGATATATACAAGGTAACTTCCCTTCTACGGTAGAGGACTCTGCTTGCACTCACATCATAAAGGGGGCAATGCTCTTCAATTTGAGCTTTATTTCGTTAAAATATGTGCAGAAGTTTCGGAGATATAGCCTTTAGTATATAGTAGTTAGGTGCAATGCCCAACAATATAATATATATAAAAATGACATATGTTATATTGTTGAGATGTTACCTAACAACATATTTATACCAAATAAGACAGTTTTGAAGAAAATTGAAGAAAATAGTGTTTGAAGACATACTTTTTCGACTTAAGATGAGTGTCACGTGGTCTCATCAATCCTGCAAGGGTTAAATTGCTTCAAGTATAACAACAGGTACTAACTTCATTTTTTACATTTTTTGTTGTAATCTATAGATTTTCTTTCCCCTTTATCATGTGTGCAACACTTAGGTAGTATATTTGGTAGTTGTGTAGAAAAAATATACAGGGTGATCCAAAACTTCAACCCTTAATTGTATAAAATTATTGTTTTTTCATCAAGAAATAAAGAAAATGCACCATATACCGAGTGCGCTGTATGTAGTTCTGAATGGTACATGTTCTTACCCCTCGGTTCTCATTCGTCAGCCATATTGTTATGAGGCAATGAGACATATTATGGTATAAAATCTGTTATATTCTGCAAAAAACAGTTAGAAAGTACCAAATATGATATATACAAGGTAACTTCCCTTCTACGGTAGAGGACTCTGCTTGCACTCACATCATAAAGGGGGCAATGCTCTTCAATTTGAGCTTTATTTCGTTAAAATATGTGCAGAAGTTTCGGAGATATAGCCTTTAGTATATAGTTGTTAGGTGCAATGCACAACAATATAATATATATAAAAATGACATATGTTATATTGTTGAGATGTTACCTAACAACATATTTATACCAAATAGTACAGTTTTGAAGAAAATTGAAGAAAATAGTGTTTGAAGACATACTTTTTCGACTTAAGATGAGTGTCACGTGGTCTCATCAATCCTGCAAGGGTTAAATTGCTTCAAGTATAACAACAGGTACTAACTTCATTTTTTACATTTTTTGTTGTAATCTATAGATTTTCTTTCCCCTTCGTCATGTGTGCAACACTTAGGTAGTATATTTGGTAGTTGTGTTGAAAAAATATACAGGGTGATGCAAAATTTCAACCCTTAATACTATAAAATTATTGTTTTTTCATCAAGAAATAAAGAAAATGCACCATATACCGAGTGCGCTGTATGTAGTTCTGAATGGTACATGTTCTTACCCCTCGGTTGTCATTCGTCAGCCATATTGTTATGAGGCAATGAGACATATTATGGGAAATAATTTTTTATATTCTGCAAAAAACAGTTAGAAAGTACCAAATAATATATATACAAGGTAACTTCCCTTTTACGGTAGAGGACTCTGCTTGCACTCACATCATAAAGGGGGCAATGCTCTTCAATTTGAGCTTTATTTCGTTAAAATATGTGCAGAAGTTTCGGAGATATAGCCTTTAGTATATAGTTGTTAGGTGCAATGCCCAACGATATAATATATATAAAAATTACATATATTATATTGTTGAGATGTTACCTAATAACATATTTATACCAAATAGTACAGTTTTGAAGAAAATTGAAGAAAATAGTGTTTGAAGACATACTTTTTCGACTTAAGATGAGTGTCACGTGGTCTCATCAATCCTGCAAGGGTTAAATTGCTTCAAGTATAACAACAGGTACTAACTTCATTTTTTACATTTTTTGTTGTAACCTATAGATTTTCTTTCCCCTTCATCATGTGTGCAACACTTAGGTAGTATATTTGGTAGTTGTGTAGAAAAAATATACAGGGTGATGCAAAACTTCAACCCTTAATAGTATAAAATTATTGTTTTTTCATCAAGAAATAAAGAAAATGCACCATATACCGAGTGCGCTGTATGTAGTTCTGAATGGTACATGTTCTTACCCCTCGGTTGTCATTCGTCAGCCATATTGTTATGAGGCAATGAGACATATTATGGGATAAAATCTCTTATATTCTGAAAAAAAAAACAGTTAGAAAGCCCCAAATATGATATATACAAGGTATCTTCCCTTCTACGGTAGAGGACTCTGCTTGCACTCACATCATAAAGGGGGCAATGCTCTTCAATTTGAGCTTTATTTCGTTAAAATATGTGCAGAAGTTTCGGAGATATAGCCTTTAGTATATAGTTGTTAGGTGCAATGCACAACAACCTATATTATAAAAGAGAACGTACAAATCCTTTGTTCCCTCATCACGCTAATACGGCTGAACCAATTTCTTTTATTTTTGGGGGGTTATTAGGATTTGGACCCTAGATGGTTTTTATCATATCACTTTAATTTTGAATTACCAGTGTCTTGAGATAATTGACCATTCAAGTGTCCATAACGTACAAATCCTTTGTTAGTTCATCATAGGTATAAAAATAAACGTATTTATATGCAACCCGCATGACCGTGTCACTCGGCGGGTTAACATAAATGACAGGCGCTATAATGTTAACATTTACTGCAATTTGAAAGCGAAAAAGTAAAAATTATCTAAGTAACAAAGTTTATTGCGTTCCGGGGTGACCGCAGCGAAGCGGGGTGAACGCTGCTAGTATAATGTATATAAAAATGACATATGTTATATTGTTGAGATGTTACCTAACAACATATTTATACCAAATAGTACAGTTTTGAAGAAAATTGAAGAAAATAGTGTTTGAAGACATACTTTTTCGACTTAAGATGAGTGTCACGTGGTCTCATCAATCCTGCAAGGGTTAAATTACTTCAAGTATAACAACAGGTACTAACTTCATTTTTTACATTTTTTGTTGTAATCTATAGATTTTCTTTCCCCTTTATCATGTGTGCAACACTTAGGTAGTATATTTGGTAGTTGTGTAGAAAAAATATACAGGGTGATGCAAAACTTCAACCCTTAATAGTATAAAATTATTGTTTTTTCATCAAGATATAAAGAAAATGCACCATATACCGAGTGCGCTGTATGTAGTTCTGAATGGTACATGTTCTTACCCCTCGGTTCTCATTCGTCAGCCATATTTTTATGAGGCAATGAGACATATTATGGTATAAAATCTGTTATATTCTGCAAAAAACAGTTAGAAAGTACCAAATATGATATATACAAGGTAACTTCCCTTCTACGGTAGAGGACTCTGCTTGCACTCACATCATAAAGGGGCAATGCTCTCCAATTTGAGCTTTATTTCGTTAAAATATGTGCAGAAGTTTCGGAGATATAGCCTTTAGTATATAGTTGTTAGGTGCAATGCACAACAATATAATATATATAAAAATGACATATGTTATATTGTTGAGATGTTACCTAACAACATATTTATACCAAATAGTACAGTTTTGAAGAAAATTAAAGAAAATAGTGTTTGAAGACATACTTTTTCGACTTAAGATGAGTGTCAGGTGGTCTCATCAATCCTGCAAGGGCTTCAAGTATAACAACAGGTACTAACTTCATTTTTTACATTTTTTGTTGTAATCTATAGATTTTCTTTCCCCTTCGTCATGTGTGCAACACTTAGGTAGTATATTTGGTAGTTGTGTTGAAAAAATATACAGGGTGATCCAAAACTTCAACCCTTAATAGTATAAAATTATTGTTTTTTCATCAAGAAATAAAGAAAATGCACCATATACCGAGTGCGCTGTATGTAGTTCTGAATGGTACATGTTCTTACCCCTCGGTTCTCATTCGTCAGCTATATTGTTATGAGGCAATGAGACATATTATGGTATAAAATCTGTTATATTCTGCAAAAAACAGTTAGAAAGTACCAAATATGATAAAAAAAAGGTAACTTCCCTTCTACGGTAGAGGACTCTGCTTGCACTCACATCATAAAGGGGGCAATGCTCTTCAATTTGAGCTTTATTTCGTTAAAATATGTGCAGAAGTTTCGGAGATATAGCCTTTAGTATATAGTTGTTAGGTGCAATGCACAACAATATAATATATATAAAAATGACATATGTTATATTGTTGAGATGTTACCTAACAACATATTTATACCAAATAGTACAGTTTTGAAGAAAATTGAAGAAAATAGTGTTTGAAGACATACTTTTTCGACTTAAGATGAGTGTCACGTGGTCTCATCAATCCTGCAAGGGTTAAATTGCTTCAAGTATAACAACAGGTACTAACTTCATTTTTTACATTTTTTGTTGTAATCTATAGATTTTCTTTCCCCTTTATCATGTGTGCAACACTTAGGTAGTATATTTGGTAGTTGTGTAGAAAAAATATACAGGGTGATGCAAAACTTCAACCCTTAATAGTATAAAATTATTGTTTTTTCATCAAGAAATAAAGAAAATGCACCATATACCGAGTGCGCTGTATGTAGTTCTGAATGGTACATGTTCTTACCCCTCGGTTGTCATTCGTCAGCCATATTGTTATGAGGCAATGAGACATATTATGGGATAAAATCTCTTATATTCTGAAAAAAAAAACAGTTAGAAAGCCCCAAATATGATATATACAAGGTATCTTCCCTTCTACGGTAGAGGTCTCTGCTTGCACTCACATCATAAAGGGGGCAATGCTCTTCAATTTGAGCTTTATTTCGTTAAAATATGTGCAGAAGTTTCGGAGATATAGCCTTTAGTATATAGTTGTTAGGTGCAATGCACAACAATCTATATTATAAAAGAGAACGTACAAATCCTTTGTTCCCTCATCACGCTAATACGGCTGAACCAATTTCTTTTATTTTTGGGGGGTTATTAGGATTTGGACCCTAGATGGTTTTTATCATATCACTTTAATTTTGAATTACCAGTGTCTTGAGATAATTGACCATTCAAGTGTCCATAACGTACAAATCCTTTGTTAGTTCATCATAGGTATAAAAATAAACGTATTTATATGCAACCCGCATGACCGTGTCACTCGGCGGGTTAACATAAATGACAGGCGCTATAATGTTAACATTTACTGCAATTTGAAAGCGAAAAAGTAAAAATTATCTAAGTAACAAAGTTTATTGCGTTCCGGGGTGACCGCAGCGAAGCGGGGTGAACGCTGCTAGTATAATGTATATAAAAATGACATATGTTATATTGTTGAGATGTTACCTAACAACATATTTATACCAAATAGTACAGTTTTGAAGAAAATTGAAGAAAATAGTGTTTGAAGACATACTTTTTCGACTTAAGATGAGTGTCACGTGGTCTCATCAATCCTGCAAGGGTTAAATTGCTTCAAGTATAACAACAGGTACTAACTTCATTTTTTACATTTTTTGTTGTAATCTATAGATTTTCTTTCCCCTTCGTCATGTGTGCAACACTTAGGTAGTATATTTGGTAGTTGTGTTGAAAAAATATACAGGGTGATGCAAAATTTCAACCCTTAATACTATAAAATTATTGTTTTTTCATCAAGAAATAAAGAAAATGCACCATATACCGAGTGCGCTGTATGTAGTTCTGAATGGTACATGTTCTTACCCCTCGGTTCTCATTCGTCAGCCATATTTTTATGAGGCAATGAGACATATTATGGTATAAAATCTGTTATATTCTGCAAAAAACAGTTAGAAAGTACCAAATATGATATATACAAGGTAACTTCCCTTCTACGGTAGAGGACTCTGCTTGCACTCACATCATAAAGGGGCAATGCTCTCCAATTTGAGCTTTATTTCGTTAAAATATGTGCAGAAGTTTCGGAGATATAGCCTTTAGTATATAGTTGTTAGGTGCAATGCACAACAATATAATATATATAAAAATGACATATGTTATATTGTTGAGATGTTACCTAACAACATATTTATACCAAATAGTACAGTTTTGAAGAAAATTAAAGAAAATAGTGTTTGAAGACATACTTTTTCAACTTAAGATGAGTGTCAGGTGGTCTCATCAATCCTGCAAGGGCTTCAAGTATAACAACAGGTACTAACTTCATTTTTTACATTTTTTGTTGTAATCTATAGATTTTCTTTCCCCTTCGTCATGTGTGCAACACTTAGGTAGTATATTTGGTAGTTGTGTTGAAAAAATATACAGGGTGATCCAAAACTTCAACCCTTAATAGTATAAAATTATTGTTTTTTCATCAAGAAATAAAGAAAATGCACCATATACCGAGTGCGCTGTATGTAGTTCTGAATGGTACATGTTCTTACCCCTCGGTTCTCATTCGTCAGCTATATTGTTATGAGGCAATGAGACATATTATGGTATAAAATCTGTTATATTCTGCAAAAAACAGTTAGAAAGTACCAAATATGATATATACAAGGTAACTTCCCTTCTACGGTAGAGGACTCTGCTTGCACTCACATCATAAAGGGGGCAATGCTCTTCAATTTGAGCTTTATTTCGTTAAAATATGTGCAGAAGTTTCGGAGATATAGCCTTTAGTATATAGTTGTTAGGTGCAATGCACAACAATATAATATATATAAAAATGACATATGTTATATTGTTGAGATGTTACCTAACAACATATTTATACCAAATAGTACAGTTTTGAAGAAAATTGAAGAAAGTAGTGTTTGAAGACATACTTTTTCGACTTAAGATGAGTGTCACGTGGTCTCATCAATCCTGCAAGGGTTAAATTGCTTCAAGTATAACAACAGGTACTAACTTCATTTTTTACATTTTTTGTTACAATCTATAGATTTTCTTTCCCCTTCGTCATGTGTGCAACACTTAGGTAGTATATTTGGTAGTTGTGTTGAAAAAATATACAGGGTGATGCAAAATTTCAACCCTTAATACTATAAAACTATTGTTTTTTCATCAAGAAATAAAGAAAATGCACCATATACCGAGTGCGCTGTATGTAGTTCTGAATGGTACATGTTCTTACCCCACGGTTGTCATTCGTCAGCCATATTGTTATCAGGCAATGAGACATATTATGGGAAATAATTTTTTATATTCTGCAAAAAACAGTTAGAAAGTACCAAATAATATATATACAAGGTAACTTCCCTTCTACGGTAGAGGACTCTGCTTGCACTCACATCATAAAGGGGGCAATGCTCTTCAATTTGAGCTTTATTTCGTTAAAATATGTGCAGAAGTTTCGGAGATATAGCCTTTAGTATATAGTTGTTAGGTGCAATGCACAACAATATAATATATATAAAAATGACATATATTATATTGTTGAGATGTTACCTAACAACATATTTATACCAAATAGTACAGTTTTGAAGAAAATTGAAGAAAATAGTGTTTGAAGACATACTTTTTCGACTTAAGATGAGTGTCACGTGGTCTCATCAATCCTGCAAGGGCTTCAAGTATAACAACAGGTACTAACTTCATTTTTTACATTTTTTGTTGTAACCTATAGATTTTCTTTCCCCTTCATCATGTGTGCAACACTTAGGTAGTATATTTGGTAGTTGTGTAGAGAAAATATACAGGGTGATGCAAAACTTCAACCCTTAATAGTATAAAATTATTGTTTTTTCATCAAGAAATAAAGAAAATGCACCATATACCGAGTGCGCTGTATGTAGTTCTGAATGGTACATGTTCTTACCCCTCGGTTGTCATTCGTCAGCCATATTGTTATGAGGCAATGAGACATATTATGGGATAAAATCTCTTATATTCTGAAAAAAAAACAGTTAGAAAGCCCCAAATATGATATATACAAGGTATCTTCCCTTCTACGGTAGAGGACTCTGCTTGCACTCACATCATAAAGGGGGCAATGCTCTTCAATTTGAGCTTTATTTCGTTAAAATATGTGCAGAAGTTTCGGAGATATAGCCTTTAGTATATAGTTGTTAGGTGCAATGCACAACAATATAATATATATAAAAATGACATATGTTATATTGTTGAGATGTTACCTAACAACATATTTATACCAAATAGTACAGTTTTGAAGAAAATTGAAGAAAATAGTGTTTGAAGACATACTTTTTCGACTTAATATGAGTGTCACGTGGTCTCATCAATCCTGCAAGGGTTAAATTGCTTCAAGTATAACAACAGGTACTAACTTCATTTTTTACATTTTTTGTTGTAATCTATAGATTTTCTTTCCCCTTTATCATGTGTGCAACACTTAGGTAGTATATTTGGTAGTTGTGTAGAAAAAATATACAGGGTGATGCAAAACTTCAACCCTTAATAGTATAAAATTATTGTTTTTTCATCAAGAAATAAAGAAAATGCACCATATACCGAGTGCGCTGTATGTAGTTCTGAATGGTACATGTTCTTACCCCTCGGTTGTCATTCGTCAGCCATATTGTTATGAGGCAATGAGACATATTATGGGATAAAATCTCTTATATTCTGAAAAAAAAAACAGTTAGAAAGCCCCAAATATGATATATACAAGGTATCTTCCCTTCTACGGTAGAGGTCTCTGCTTGCACTCACATCATAAAGGGGGCAATGCTCTTCAATTTGAGCTTTATTTCGTTAAAATATGTGCAGAAGTTTCGGAGATATAGCCTTTAGTATATAGTTGTTAGGTGCAATGCACAACAATCTATATTATAAAAGAGAACGTACAAATCCTTTGTTCCCTCATCACGCTAATACGGCTGAACCAATTTCTTTTATTTTTGGGGGGTTATTAGGATTTGGACCCTAGATGGTTTTTATCATATCACTTTAATTTTGAATTACCAGTGTCTTGAGATAATTGACCATTCAAGTGTCCATAACGTACAAATCCTTTGTTAGTTCATCATAGGTATAAAAATAAACGTATTTATATGCAACCCGCATGACCGTGTCACTCGGCGGGTTAACATAAATGACAGGCGCTATAATGTTAACATTTACTGCAATTTGAAAGCGAAAAAGTAAAAATTATCTAAGTAACAAAGTTTATTGCGTTCCGGGGTGACCGCAGCGAAGCGGGGTGAACGCTGCTAGTATAATATATATAAAAATGACATATGTTATATTGTTGAGATGTTACCTAACAACATATTTATACCAAATAGTACAGTTTTGAAGAAAATTGAAGAAAATAGTGTTTGAAGACATACTTTTTCGACTTAAGATGAGTGTCACGTGGTCTCATCAATCCTGCAAGGGTTAAATTGCTTCAAGTATAACAACGGTACTAACTTCATTTTTACATTTTTTGTTGTAATCTATAGATTTTCTTTCCCCTTCGTCATGTGTGCAACACTTAGGTAGTATATTTGGTAGTTGTGTTGAAAAAATATACAGGGTGATGCAAAATTTCAACCCTTAATACTATAAAATTATTGTTTTTTCATCAAGAAATAAAGAAAATGCACCATATACCGAGTGCGCTGTATGTAGTTCTGAATGGTACATGTTCTTACCCCTCGGTTCTCATTCGTCAGCCATATTTTTATGAGGCAATGAGACATATTATGGTATAAAATCTGTTATATTCTGCAAAAAACAGTTAGAAAGTACCAAATATGATATATACAAGGTAACTTCCCTTCTACGGTAGAGGACTCTGCTTGCACTCACATCATAAAGGGGCAATGCTCTCCAATTTGAGCTTTATTTCGTTAAAATATGTGCAGAAGTTTCGGAGATATAGCCTTTAGTATATAGTTGTTAGGTGCAATGCACAACAATATAATATATATAAAAATGACATATGTTATATTGTTGAGATGTTACCTAACAACATATTTATACCAAATAGTACAGTTTTGAAGAAAATTAAAGAAAATAGTGTTTGAAGACATACTTTTTCAACTTAAGATGAGTGTCAGGTGGTCTCATCAATCCTGCAAGGGCTTCAAGTATAACAACAGGTACTAACTTCATTTTTTACATTTTTTGTTGTAATCTATAGATTTTCTTTCCCCTTCGTCATGTGTGCAACACTTAGGTAGTATATTTGGTAGTTGTGTTGAAAAAATATACAGGGTGATCCAAAACTTCAACCCTTAATAGTATAAAATTATTGTTTTTTCATCAAGAAATAAAGAAAATGCACCATATACCGAGTGCGCTGTATGTAGTTCTGAATGGTACATGTTCTTACCCCTCGGTTCTCATTCGTCAGCTATATTGTTATGAGGCAATGAGACATATTATGGTATAAAATCTGTTATATTCTGCAAAAAACAGTTAGAAAGTACCAAATATGATATATACAAGGTAACTTCCCTTCTACGGTAGAGGACTCTGCTTGCACTCACATCATAAAGGGGGCAATGCTCTTCAATTTGAGCTTTATTTCGTTAAAATATGTGCAGAAGTTTCGGAGATATAGCCTTTAGTATATAGTTGTTAGGTGCAATGCACAACAATATAATATATATAAAAATGACATATGTTATATTGTTGAGATGTTACCTAACAACATATTTATACCAAATAGTACAGTTTTGAAGAAAATTGAAGAAAGTAGTGTTTGAAGACATACTTTTTCGACTTAAGATGAGTGTCACGTGGTCTCATCAATCCTGCAAGGGTTAAATTGCTTCAAGTATAACAACAGGTACTAACTTCATTTTTTACATTTTTTGTTGTAATCTATAGATTTTCTTTCCCCTTCGTCATGTGTGCAACACTTAGGTAGTATATTTGGTAGTTGTGTTGAAAAAATATACAGGGTGATGCAAAATTTCAACCCTTAATACTATAAAATTATTGTTTTTCATCAAGAAATAAAGAAAATGCACCATATACCGAGTGCGCTGTATGTAGTTCTGAATGGTACATGTTCTTACCCCACGGTTGTCATTCGTCAGCCATATTGTTATGAGGCAATGAGACATATTATGGGAAATAATTTTTTATATTCTGCAAAAAACAGTTAGAAAGTACCAAATAATATATATACAAGGTAACTTCCCTTCTACGGTAGAGGACTCTGCTTGCACTCACATCATAAAGGGGGCAATGCTCTTCAATTTGAGCTTTATTTCGTTAAAATATGTGCAGAAGTTTCGGAGATATAGCCTTTAGTATATAGTTGTTAGGTGCAATGCACAACAATATAATATATATAAAAATGACATATATTATATTGTTGAGATGTTACCTAACAACATATTTATACCAAATAGTACAGTTTTGAAGAAAATTGAAGAAAATAGTGTTTGAAGACATACTTTTTCGACTTAAGATGAGTGTCACGTGGTCTCATCAATCCTGCAAGGGTTAAATTGCTTCAAGTATAACAACAGGTACTAACTTCATTTTTTACATTTTTTGTTGTAACCTATAGATTTTCTTTCCCCTTCATCATGTGTGCAACACTTAGGTAGTATATTTGGTAGTTGTGTAGAAAAAATATACAGGGTGATGCAAAACTTCAACCCTTAATAGTATAAAATTATTGTTTTTTCATCAAGAAATAAAGAAAATGCACCATATACCGAGTGCGCTGTATGTAGTTCTGAATGGTACATGTTCTTACCCCTCGGTTGTCATTCGTCAGCCATATTGTTATGAGGCAATGAGACATATTATGGGATAAAATCTCTTATATTCTGAAAAAAAAACAGTTAGAAAGCCCCAAATATGATATATACAAGGTATCTTCCCTTCTACGGTAGAGGACTCTGCTTGCACTCACATCATAAAGGGGGCAATGCTCTTCAATTTGAGCTTTATTTCGTTAAAATATGTGCAGAAGTTTCGGAGATATAGCCTTTAGTATATAGTTGTTAGTTGCAATGCACAACAATCTATATTATAAAAGAGAACGTACAAATCCTTTGTTCCCTCATCACGCTAATACGGCTGAACCAATTTCTTTTATTTTTGGGGGGTTATTAGGATTTGGACCCTAGATGGTTTTTATCATATCACTTTAATTTTGAATTACCAGTGTCTTGAGATAATTGACCATTCAAGTGTCCATAACGTACAAATCCTTTGTTAGTTCATCATAGGTATAAAAATAAACGTATTTATATGCAACCCGCATGACCGTGTCACTCGGCGGGTTAACATAAATGACAGGCGCTATAATGTTAACATTTACTACAATTTGAAAGCGAAAAAGTAAAAATTATCTAAGTAACAAAGTTTATTGCGTTCCGGGGTGACCGCAGCGAAGCGGGGTGAACGCTGCTAGTATAATATATATAAAAATGACATATGTTATATTGTTGAGATGTTACCTAACAACATATTTATACCAAATAGTACAGTTTTGAAGAAAATTGAAGAAAATAGTGTTTGAAGACATACTTTTTCGACTTAAGATGAGTGTCACGTGGTCTCATCAATCCTGCAAGGGTTAAATTACTTCAAGTATAACAACAGGTACTAACTTCATTTTTTACATTTTTTGTTGTAATCTATAGATTTTCTTTCCCCTTTATCATGTGTGCAACACTTAGGTAGTATATTTGGTAGTTGTGTAGAAAAAATATACAGGGTGATGCAAAACTTCAACCCTTAATAGTATAAAATTATTGTTTTTTCATCAAGATATAAAGAAAATGCACCATATACCGAGTGCGCTGTATGTAGTTCTGAATGGTACATGTTCTTACCCCTCGGTTCTCATTCGTCAGCCATATTTTTATGAGGCAATGAGACATATTATGGTATAAAATCTGTTATATTCTGCAAAAAACAGTTAGAAAGTACCAAATATGATATATACAAGGTAACTTCCCTTCTACGGTAGAGGACTCTGCTTGCACTCACATCATAAAGGGGCAATGCTCTCCAATTTGAGCTTTATTTCGTTAAAATATGTGCAGAAGTTTCGGAGATATAGCCTTTAGTATATAGTTGTTAGGTGCAATGCACAACAATATAATATATATAAAAATGACATATGTTATATTGTTGAGATGTTACCTAACAACATATTTATACCAAATAGTACAGTTTTGAAGAAAATTAAAGAAAATAGTGTTTGAAGACATACTTTTTCGACTTAAGATGAGTGTCAGGTGGTCTCATCAATCCTGCAAGGGCTTCAAGTATAACAACAGGTACTAACTTCATTTTTTACATTTTTTGTTGTAATCTATAGATTTTCTTTCCCCTTCGTCATGTGTGCAACACTTAGGTAGTATATTTGGTAGTTGTGTTGAAAAAATATACAGGGTGATCCAAAACTTCAACCCTTAATAGTATAAAATTATTGTTTTTTCATCAAGAAATAAAGAAAATGCACCATATACCGAGTGCGCTGTATGTAGTTCTGAATGGTACATGTTCTTACCCCTCGGTTCTCATTCGTCAGCTATATTGTTATGAGGCAATGAGACATATTATGGTATAAAATCTGTTATATTCTGCAAAAAACAGTTAGAAAGTACCAAATATGATATATACAAGGTAACTTCCCTTCTACGGTAGAGGACTCTGCTTGCACTCACATCATAAAGGGGGCAATGCTCTTCAATTTGAGCTTTATTTCGTTAAAATATGTGCAGAAGTTTCGGAGATATAGCCTTTAGTATATAGTTGTTAGGTGCAATGCACAACAATATAATATATATAAAAATGACATATGTTATATTGTTGAGATGTTACCTAACAACATATTTATACCAAATAGTACAGTTTTGAAGAAAATTGAAGAAAGTAGTGTTTGAAGACATACTTTTTCGACTTAAGATGAGTGTCACGTGGTCTCATCAATCCTGCAAGGGTTAAATTGCTTCAAGTATAACAACAGGTACTAACTTCATTTTTTACATTTTTTGTTGTAATCTATAGATTTTCTTTCCCCTTCGTCATGTGTGCAACACTTAGGTAGTATATTTGGTAGTTGTGTTGAAAAAATATACAGGGTGATGCAAAATTTCAACCCTTAATACTATAACATTATTGTTTTTTCATCAAGAAATAAAGAAAATGCACCATATACCGAGTGCGCTGTATGTAGTTCTGAATGGTACATGTTCTTACCCCTCGGTTGTCATTCGTCAGCCATATTGTTATGAGGCAATGAGACATATTATGGGACAAAATCTGTTATATTCTGAAAAAAAAAACAGTTAGAAAGCCCCAAATATGATAAAAAAAAGGTAACTTCCCTTCTACGGTAGAGGACTCTGCATGCACTCACATCATAAAGGGGCAATGCTCTCATATTTGAGCTTTATTTCGTTAAAATATGTGCAGAAGTTTCGGAGATATAGCCTTTAGTATATAGTTGTTAGGTGCAATGCACAACAATATAATATATATAAAAATGACATATGTTATATTGTTGAGATGTTACCTAACAACATATTTATACCAAATAGTACAGTTTTGAAGAAAATTAAAGAAAATAGTGTTTGAAGACATACTTTTTCGACTTAAGATGAGTGTCAGGTGGTCTCATCAATCCTGCAAGGGCTTCAAGTATAACAACAGGTACTAACTTCATTTTTTACATTTTCTGTTGTAATCTATAGATTTTCTTTCCCCTTCGTCATGTGTGCAACACTTAGGTAGTATATTTGGTAGTTGTGTTGAAAAAATATACAGGGTGATCCAAAACTTCAACCCTTAATAGTATAAAATTATTGTTTTTTCATCAAGAAATAAAGAAAATGCACCATATACCGAGTGCGCTGTATGTAGTTCTGAATGGTACATGTTCTTACCCCTCGGTTCTCATTCGTCAGCTATATTGTTATGAGGCAATGAGACATATTATGGTATAAAATCTGTTATATTCTGCAAAAAACAGTTAGAAAGTACCAAATATGATATATACAAGGTAACTTCCCTTCTACGGTAGAGGACTCTGCTTGCACTCACATCATAAAGGGGGCAATGCTCTTCAATTTGAGCTTTATTTCGTTAAAATATGTGCAGAAGTTTCGGAGATATAGCCTTTAGTATATAGTTGTTAGGTGCAATGCACAACAATATAATATATATAAAAATGACATATGTTATATTGTTGAGATGTTACCTAACAACATATTTATACCAAATAGTACAGTTTTGAAGAAAATTGAAGAAAGTAGTGTTTGAAGACATACTTTTTCGACTTAAGATGAGTGTCACGTGGTCTCATCAATCCTGCAAGGGTTAAATTGCTTCAAGTATAACAACAGGTACTAACTTCATTTTTTACATTTTTTGTTGTAATCTATAGATTTTCTTTCCCCTTCGTCATGTGTGCAACACTTAGGTAGTATATTTGGTAGTTGTGTTGAAAAAATATACAGGGTGATGCAAAATTTCAACGCTTAATACTATAAAATTATTGTTTTTTCATCAAGAAATAAAGAAAATGCACCATATACCGAGTGCGCTGTATGTAGTTCTGAATGGTACATGTTCTTACCCCTCGGTTGTCATTCGTCAGCCATATTGTTATGAGGCAATGAGACATATTATGGGAAATAATTTTTTATATTCTGCAAAAAACAGTTAGAAAGTACCAAATAATATATATACAAGGTAACTTCCCTTCTACGGTAGAGGACTCTGCTTGCACTCACATCATAAAGGGGGCAATGCTCTTCAATTTGAGCTTTATTTCGTTAAAATATGTGCAGAAGTTTCGGAGATATAGCCTTTAGTATATAGTTGTTAGGTGCAATGCCCAAACAATATAATATATATAAAAATGACATATATTATATTGTTGAGATGTTACCTAACAACATATTTATACCAAATAGTACAGTTTTGAAGAAAATTGAAGAAAGTAGTGTTTGAAGACATACTTTTTCGACTTAAGATGAGTGTCACGTGGTCTCATCAATCCTGCAAGGGTTAAATTGCTTCAAGTATAACAACAGGTACTAACTTCATTTTTACATTTTTTGTTGTAATCTATAGATTTTCTTTCCCCTTCGTCATGTGTGCAACACTTAGGTAGTATATTTGGTAGTTGTGTTGAAAAAATATACAGGGTGATGCAAAATTTCAACCCTTAATACTATAACATTATTGTTTTTTCATCAAGAAATAAAGAAAATGCACCATATACCGAGTGCGCTGTATGTAGTTCTGAATGGTACATGTTCTTACCCCTCGGTTGTCATTCGTCAGCCATATTGTTATGAGGCAATGAGACATATTATGGGACAAAATCTGTTATATTCTGAAAAAAAAAACAGTTAGAAAGCCCCAAATATGATAAAAAAAAGGTAACTTCCCTTCTACGGTAGAGGACTCTGCTTGCACTCACATCATAAAGGGGCAATGCTCTCCAATTTGAGCTTTATTTCGTTAAAATATGTGCAGAAGTTTCGGAGATATAGCCTTTAGTATATAGTTGTTAGGTGCAATGCACAACAATATAATATATATAAAAATGACATATGTTATATTGTTGAGATGTTACCTAACAACATATTTATACAAATAGTACAGTTTGAAGAAAATTAAAGAAAATAGTGTTTGAAGACATACTTTTTCGACTTAAGATGAGTGTCAGGTGGTCTCATCAATCCTGCAAGGGCTTCAAGTATAACAACAGGTACTAACTTCATTTTTTACATTTTCTGTTGTAATCTATAGATTTTCTTTCCCCTTCGTCATGTGTGCAACACTTAGGTAGTATATTTGGTAGTTGTGTTGAAAAAATATACAGGGTGATCCAAAACTTCAACCCTTAATAGTATAAAATTATTGTTTTTTCATCAAGAAATAAAGAAAATGCACCATATACCGAGTGCGCTGTATGTAGTTCTGAATGGTACATGTTCTTACCCCTCGGTTCTCATTCGTCAGCTATATTGTTATGAGGCAATGAGACATATTATGGTATAAAATATGTTACATTCTGCAAAAAACAGTTAGAAAGTACCAAATATGATATATACAAGGTAACTTCCCTTCTACGGTAGAGGACTCTGCTTGCACTCACATCATAAAGGGGGCAATGCTCTTCAATTTGAGCTTTATTTCGTTAAAATATGTGCAGAAGTTTCGGAGATATAGCCTTTAGTATATAGTTGTTAGGTGCAATGCACAACAATATAATATATATAAAAATGACATATGTTATATTGTTGAGATGTTACCTAACAACATATTTATACCAAATAGTACAGTTTTGAAGAAAATTGAAGAAAGTAGTGTTTGAAGACATACTTTTTCGACTTAAGATGAGTGTCACGTGGTCTCATCAATCCTGCAAGGGTTAAATTGCTTCAAGTATAACAACAGGTACTAACTTCATTTTTTACATTTTTTGTTGTAATCTATAGATTTTCTTTCCCCTTCGTCATGTGTGCAACACTTAGGTAGTATATTTGGTAGTTGTGTTGAAAAAATATACAGGGTGATGCAAAATTTCAACCCTTAATACTATAAAATTATTGTTTTTTCATCAAGAAATAAAGAAAATGCACCATATACCGAGTGCGCTGTATGTAGTTCTGAATGGTACATGTTCTTACCCCTCGGTTGTCATTCGTCAGCCATATTGTTATGAGGCAATGAGACATATTATGGGAAATAATTTTTTATATTCTGCAAAAAACAGTTAGAAAGTACCAAATAATATATATACAAGGTAACTTCCCTTCTACGGTAGAGGACTCTGCTTGCACTCACATCATAAAGGGGGCAATGCTCTTCAATTTGAGCTTTATTTCGTTAAAATATGTGAAGAAGTTTCGGAGATATAGCCTTTAGTATATAGTTGTTAGGTGCAATGCCCAACAATATAATATATATAAAAATGACATATATTATATTGTTGAGATGTTACCTAACAACATATTTATACCAAATAGTACAGTTTTGAAGAAAATTGAAGAAAGTAGTGTTTGAAGACATACTTTTTCGACTTAAGATGAGTGTCACGTGGTCTCATCAATCCTGCAAGGGTTAAATTGCTTCAAGTATAACAACAGGTACTAACTTCATTTTTTACATTTTTTGTTGTAATCTATAGATTTTCTTTCCCCTTCGTCATGTGTGCAACACTTAGGTAGTATATTTGGTAGTTGTGTTGAAAAAATATACAGGGTGATGCAAAATTTCAACCCTTAATACTATAACATTATTGTTTTTTCATCAAGAAATAAAGAAAATGCACCATATACCGAGTGCGCTGTATGTAGTTCTGAATGGTACATGTTCTTACCCCTCGGTTGTCATTCGTCAGCCATATTGTTATGAGGCAATGAGACATATTATGGGACAAAATCTGTTATATTCTGAAAAAAAAAACAGTTAGAAAGCCCCAAATATGATAAAAAAAAGGTAACTTCCCTTCTACGGTAGAGGACTCTGCATGCACTCACATCATAAAGGGGCAATGCTCTCCAATTTGAGCTTTATTTCGTTAAAATATGTGCAGAAGTTTCGGAGATATAGCCTTTAGTATATAGTTGTTAGGTGCAATGCACAACAATATAATATATATAAAAATGACATATGTTATATTGTTGAGATGTTACCTAACAACATATTTATACCAAATAGTACAGTTTTGAAGAAAATTAAAGAAAATAGTGTTTGAAGACAT
This sequence comes from Thermobia domestica, assembly GCF_964235325.1. Lineage (NCBI taxonomy): Eukaryota > Metazoa > Arthropoda > Insecta > Zygentoma > Lepismatidae > Thermobia > Thermobia domestica. The sequence goes on from NW_027656019.1 coordinate 131,710, forward strand.
ACTTTTTCGACTTAAGATGAGTGTCAGGTGGTCTCATCAATCCTGCAAGGGCTTCAAGTATAACAACAGGTACTAACTTCATTTTTTACATTTTCTGTTGTAATCTATAGATTTTCTTTCCCCTTCGTCATGTGTGCAACACTTAGGTAGTATATTTGGTAGTTGTGTTGAAAAAATATACAGGGTGATCCAAAACTTCAACCCTTAATAGTATAAAATTATTGTTTTTTCATCAAGAAATAAAGAAAATGCACCATATACCGAGTGCGCTGTATGTAGTTCTGAATGGTACATGTTCTTACCCCTCGGTTCTCATTCGTCAGCTATATTGTTATGAGGCAATGAGACATATTATGGTATAAAATCTGTTATATTCTGCAAAAAACAGTTAGAAAGTACCAAATATGATATATACAAGGTAACTTCCCTTCTACGGTAGAGGACACTGCTTGCACTCACATCATAAAGGGGGCAATGCTCTTCAATTTGAGCTTTATTTCGTTAAAATATGTGCAGAAGTTTCGGAGATATAGCCTTTAGTATATAGTTGTTAGGTGCAATGCACAACAATATAATATATATAAAAATGACATATGTTATATTGTTGAGATGTTACCTAACAACATATTTATACCAAATAGTACAGTTTTGAAGAAAATTGAAGAAAGTAGTGTTTGAAGACATACTTTTTCGACTTAAGATGAGTGTCACGTGGTCTCATCAATCCTGCAAGGGTTAAATTGCTTCAAGTATAACAACAGGTACTAACTTCATTTTTTACATTTTTTGTTGTAATCTATAGATTTTCTTTCCCCTTCGTCATGTGTGCAACACTTAGGTAGTATATTTGGTAGTTGTGTTGAAAAAATATACAGGGTGATGCAAAATTTCAACCCTTAATACTATAAAATTATTGTTTTTTCATCAAGAAATAAAGAAAATGCACCATATACCGAGTGCGCTGTATGTAGTTCTGAATGGTACATGTTCTTACCCCTCGGTTGTCATTCGTCAGCCATATTGTTATGAGGCAATGAGACATATTATGGGAAATAATTTTTTATATTCTGCAAAAAACAGTTAGAAAGTACCAAATAATATATATACAAGGTAACTTCCCTTCTACGGTAGAGGACTCTGCTTGCACTCACATCATAAAGGGGGCAATGCTCTTCAATTTGAGCTTTATTTCGTTAAAATATGTGCAGAAGTTTCGGAGATATAGCCTTTAGTATATAGTTGTTAGGTGCAATGCCCAACAATATAATATATATAAAAATGACATATATTATATTGTTGAGATGTTACCTAACAACATATTTATACCAAATAGTACAGTTTTGAAGAAAATTGAAGAAAATAGTGTTTGAAGACATACTTTTTCGACTTAAGATGAGTGTCACGTGGTCTCATCAATCCTGCAAGGGTTAAATTGCTTCAAGTATAACAACAGGTACTAACTTCATTTTTTACATTTTTTGTTGTAACCTATAGATTTTCTTTCCCCTTCATCATGTGTGCAACACTTAGGTAGTATATTTGGTAGTTGTGTAGAAAAAATATACAGGGTGATGCAAAACTTCAACCCTTAATAGTATAAAATTATTGTTTTTTCATCAAGAAATAAAGAAAATGCACCATATACCGAGTGCGCTGTATGTAGTTCTGAATGGTACATGTTCTTACCCCTCGGTTGTCATTCGTCAGCCATATTGTTATGAGGCAATGAGACATATTATGGGATAAAATCTCTTATATTCTGAAAAAAAAAACAGTTAGAAAGCCCCAAATATGATATATACAAGGTATCTTCCCTTCTACGGTAGAGGACTCTGCTTGCACTCACATCATAAAGGGGGCAATGCTCTTCAATTTGAGCTTTATTTCGTTAAAATATGTGCAGAAGTTTCGGAGATATAGCCTTTAGTATATAGTTGTTAGTTGCAATGCACAACAATCTATATTATAAAAGAGAACGTACAAATCCTTTGTTCCCTCATCACGCTAATACGGCTGAACCAATTTCTTTTATTTTTGGGGGGTTATTAGGATTTGGACCCTAGATGGTTTTTATCATATCACTTTAATTTTGAATTACCAGTGTCTTGAGATAATTGACCATTCAAGTGTCCATAACGTACAAATCCTTTGTTAGTTCATCATAGGTATAAAAATAAACGTATTTATATGCAACCCGCATGACCGTGTCACTCGGCGGGTTAACATAAATGACAGGCGCTATAATGTTAACATTTACTGCAATTTGAAAGCGAAAAAGTAAAAATTATCTAAGTAACAAAGTTTATTGCGTTCCGGGGTGACCGCAGCGAAGCGGGGTGAACGCTGCTAGTATAATATATATAAAAATGACATATGTTATATTGTTGAGATGTTACCTAACAACATATTTATACCAAATAGTACAGTTTTGAAGAAAATTGAAGAAAATAGTGTTTGAAGACATACTTTTTCGACTTAAGATGAGTGTCACGTGGTCTCATCAATCCTGCAAGGGTTAAATTACTTCAAGTATAACAACAGGTACTAACTTCATTTTTTACATTTTTTGTTGTAATCTATAGATTTTCTTTCCCCTTTATCATGTGTGCAACACTTAGGTAGTATATTTGGTAGTTGTGTAGAAAAAATATACAGGGTGATGCAAAACTTCAACCCTTAATAGTATAAAATTATTGTTTTTTCATCAAGATATAAAGAAAATGCACCATATACCGAGTGCGCTGTATGTAGTTCTGAATGGTACATGTTCTTACCCCTCGGTTCTCATTCGTCAGCCATATTGTTATGAGGCAATGAGACATATTATGGGACAAAATCTGTTATATTCTGAAATAAAAAACAGTTAGAAAGCCCCAAATATGATAAAAAAAAGGTAACTTCCCTTCTACGGTAGAGGACTCTGCATGCACTCACATCATAAAGGGGCAATGCTCTCCAATTTGAGCTTTATTTCGTTAAAATATGTGCAGAAGTTTCGGAGATATAGCCTTTAGTATATAGTTGTTAGGTGCAATGCACAACAATATAATATATATAAAAATGACATATGTTATATTGTTGAGATGTTACCTAACAACATATTTATACCAAATAGTACAGTTTTGAAGAAAATTAAAGAAAATAGTGTTTGAAGACATACTTTTTCGACTTAAGATGAGTGTCAGGTGGTCTCATCAATCCTGCAAGGGCTTCAAGTATAACAACAGGTACTAACTTCATTTTTTACATTTTCTGTTGTAATCTATAGATTTTCTTTCCCCTTCGTCATGTGTGCAACACTTAGGTAGTATATTTGGTAGTTGTGTTGAAAAAATATACAGGGTGATCCAAAACTTCAACCCTTAATAGTATAAAATTATTGTTTTTTCATCAAGAAATAAAGAAAATGCACCATATACCGAGTGCGCTGTATGTAGTTCTGAATGGTACATGTTCTTACCCCTCGGTTCTCATTCGTCAGCTATATTGTTATGAGGCAATGAGACATATTATGGTATAAAATCTGTTATATTCTGCAAAAAACAGTTAGAAAGTACCAAATATGATATATACAAGGTAACTTCCCTTCTACGGTAGAGGACTCTGCTTGCACTCACATCATAAAGGGGGCAATGCTCTTCAATTTGAGCTTTATTTCGTTAAAATATGTGCAGAAGTTTCGGAGATATAGCCTTTAGTATATAGTTGTTAGGTGCAATGCACAACAATATAATATATATAAAAATGACATATGTTATATTGTTGAGATGTTACCTAACAACATATTTATACCAAATAGTACAGTTTTGAAGAAAATTGAAGAAAGTAGTGTTTGAAGACATACTTTTTCGACTTAAGATGAGTGTCACGTGGTCTCATCAATCCTGCAAGGGTTAAATTGCTTCAAGTATAACAACAGGTACTAACTTCATTTTTTACATTTTTTGTTGTAATCTATAGATTTTCTTTCCCCTTCGTCATGTGTGCAACACTTAGGTAGTATATTTGGTAGTTGTGTTGAAAAAATATACAGGGTGATGCAAAATTTCAACGCTTAATACTATAAAATTATTGTTTTTTCATCAAGAAATAAAGAAAATGCACCATATACCGAGTGCGCTGTATGTAGTTCTGAATGGTACATGTTCTTACCCCTCGGTTGTCATTCGTCAGCCATATTGTTATGAGGCAATGAGACATATTATGGGAAATAATTTTTTATATTCTGCAAAAAACAGTTAGAAAGTACCAAATAATATATATACAAGGTAACTTCCCTTCTACGGTAGAGGACTCTGCTTGCACTCACATCATAAAGGGGGCAATGCTCTTCAATTTGAGCTTTATTTCGTTAAAATATGTGCAGAAGTTTCGGAGATATAGCCTTTAGTATATAGTTGTTAGGTGCAATGCCCAACAATATAATATATATAAAAATGACATATATTATATTGTTGAGATGTTACCTAACAACATATTTATACCAAATAGTACAGTTTTGAAGAAAATTGAAGAAAGTAGTGTTTGAAGACATACTTTTTCGACTTAAGATGAGTGTCACGTGGTCTCATCAATCCTGCAAGGGTTAAATTGCTTCAAGTATAACAACAGGTACTAACTTCATTTTTTACATTTTTTGTTGTAATCTATAGATTTTCTTTCCCCTTCGTCATGTGTGCAACACTTAGGTAGTATATTTGGTAGTTGTGTTGAAAAAATATACAGGGTGATGCAAAATTTCAACCCTTAATACTATAACATTATTGTTTTTTCATCAAGAAATAAAGAAAATGCACCATATACCGAGTGCGCTGTATGTAGTTCTGAATGGTACATGTTCTTACCCCTCGGTTGTCATTCGTCAGCCATATTGTTATGAGGCAATGAGACATATTATGGGACAAAATCTGTTATATTCTGAAAAAAAAAAACAGTTAGAAAGCCCCAAATATGATAAAAAAAAGGTAACTTCCCTTCTACGGTAGAGGACTCTGCATGCACTCACATCATAAAGGGGCAATGCTCTCCAATTTGAGCTTTATTTCGTTAAAATATGTGCAGAAGTTTCGGAGATATAGCCTTTAGTATATAGTTGTTAGGTGCAATGCACAACAATATAATATATATAAAAATGACATATGTTATATTGTTGAGATGTTACCTAACAACATATTTATACCAAATAGTACAGTTTTGAAGAAAATTAAAGAAAATAGTGTTTGAAGACATACTTTTTCGACTTAAGATGAGTGTCAGGTGGTCTCATCAATCCTGCAAGGGCTTCAAGTATAACAACAGGTACTAACTTCATTTTTTACATTTTCTGTTGTAATCTATAGATTTTCTTTCCCCTTCGTCATGTGTGCAACACTTAGGTAGTATATTTGGTAGTTGTGTTGAAAAAATATACAGGGTGATCCAAAACTTCAACCCTTAATAGTATAAAATTATTGTTTTTTCATCAAGAAATAAAGAAAATGCACCATATACCGAGTGCGCTGTATGTAGTTCTGAATGGTACATGTTCTTACCCCTCGGTTCTCATTCGTCAGCTATATTGTTATGAGGCAATGAGACATATTATGGTATAAAATATGTTACATTCTGCAAAAAACAGTTAGAAAGTACCAAATATGATATATACAAGGTAACTTCCCTTCTACGGTAGAGGACTCTGCTTGCACTCACATCATAAAGGGGGCAATGCTCTTCAATTTGAGCTTTATTTCGTTAAAATATGTGCAGAAGTTTCGGAGATATAGCCTTTAGTATATAGTTGTTAGGTGCAATGCACAACAATATAATATATATAAAAATGACATATGTTATATTGTTGAGATGTTACCTAACAACATATTTATACCAAATAGTACAGTTTTGAAGAAAATTGAAGAAAGTAGTGTTTGAAGACATACTTTTTCGACTTAAGATGAGTGTCACGTGGTCTCATCAATCCTGCAAGGGTTAAATTGCTTCAAGTATAACAACAGGTACTAACTTCATTTTTTACATTTTTTGTTGTAATCTATAGATTTTCTTTCCCCTTCGTCATGTGTGCAACACTTAGGTAGTATATTTGGTAGTTGTGTTGAAAAAATATACAGGGTGATGCAAAATTTCAACCCTTAATACTATAAAATTATTGTTTTTTCATCAAGAAATAAAGAAAATGCACCATATACCGAGTGCGCTGTATGTAGTTCTGAATGGTACATGTTCTTACCCCTCGGTTGTCATTCGTCAGCCATATTGTTATGAGGCAATGAGACATATTATGGGAAATAATTTTTTATATTCTGCAAAAAACAGTTAGAAAGTACCAAATAATATATATACAAGGTAACTTCCCTTCTACGGTAGAGGACTCTGCTTGCACTCACATCATAAAGGGGGCAATGCTCTTCAATTTGAGCTTTATTTCGTTAAAATATGTGCAGAAGTTTCGGAGATATAGCCTTTAGTATATAGTTGTTAGGTGCAATGCCCAACAATATAATATATATAAAAATGACATATATTATATTGTTGAGATGTTACCTAACAACATATTTATACCAAATAGTACAGTTTTGAAGAAAATTGAAGAAAGTAGTGTTTGAAGACATACTTTTTCGACTTAAGATGAGTGTCACGTGGTCTCATCAATCCTGCAAGGGTTAAATTGCTTCAAGTATAACAACAGGTACTAACTTCATTTTTTACATTTTTTGTTGTAATCTATAGATTTTCTTTCCCCTTCGTCATGTGTGCAACACTTAGGTAGTATATTTGGTAGTTGTGTTGAAAAAATATACAGGGTGATGCAAAATTTCAACCCTTAATACTATAACATTATTGTTTTTTCATCAAGAAATAAAGAAAATGCACCATATACCGAGTGCGCTGTATGTAGTTCTGAATGGTACATGTTCTTACCCCTCGGTTGTCATTCGTCAGCCATATTGTTATGAGGCAATGAGACATATTATGGGACAAAATCTGTTATATTCTGAAAAAAAAAACAGTTAGAAAGCCCCAAATATGATAAAAAAAAGGTAACTTCCCTTCTACGGTAGAGGACTCTGCATGCACTCACATCATAAAGGGGCAATGCTCTCCAATTTGAGCTTTATTTCGTTAAAATATGTGCAGAAGTTTCGGAGATATAGCCTTTAGTATATAGTTGTTAGGTGCAATGCACAACAATATAATATATATAAAAATGACATATGTTATATTGTTGAGATGTTACCTAACAACATATTTATACCAAATAGTACAGTTTTGAAGAAAATTAAAGAAAATAGTGTTTGAAGACATACTTTTTCGACTTAAGATGAGTGTCAGGTGGTCTCATCAATCCTGCAAGGGCTTCAAGTATAACAACAGGTACTAACTTCATTTTTTACATTTTCTGTTGTAATCTATAGATTTTCTTTCCCCTTCGTCATGTGTGCAACACTTAGGTAGTATATTTGGTAGTTGTGTTGAAAAAATATACAGGGTGATCCAAAACTTCAACCCTTAATAGTATAAAATTATTGTTTTTTCATCAAGAAATAAAGAAAATGCACCATATACCGAGTGCGCTGTATGTAGTTCTGAATGGTACATGTTCTTACCCCTCGGTTCTCATTCGTCAGCTATATTGTTATGAGGCAATGAGACATATTATGGTATAAAATATGTTACATTCTGCAAAAAACAGTTAGAAAGTACCAAATATGATATATACAAGGTAACTTCCCTTCTACGGTAGAGGACACGGCTTGCACTCACATCATAAAGGGGGCAATGCTCTTCAATTTGAGCTTTATTTCGTTAAAATATGTGCAGAAGTTTCGGAGATATAGCCTTTAGTATATAGTTGTTAGGTGCAATGCACAACAATATAATATATATAAAAATGACATATGTTATATTGTTGAGATGTTACCTAACAACATATTTATACCAAATAGTACAGTTTTGAAGAAAATTGAAGAAAGTAGTGTTTGAAGACATACTTTTTCGACTTAAGATGAGTGTCACGTGGTCTCATCAATCCTGCAAGGGTTAAATTGCTTCAAGTATAACAACAGGTACTAACTTCATTTTTTACATTTTTTGTTGTAATCTATAGATTTTCTTTCCCCTTCGTCATGTGTGCAACACTTAGGTAGTATATTTGGTAGTTGTGTTGAAAAAATATACAGGGTGATGCAAAATTTCAACCCTTAATACTATAAAATTATTGTTTTTTCATCAAGAAATAAAGAAAATGCACCATATACCGAGTGCGCTGTATGTAGTTCTGAATGGTACATGTTCTTACCCCTCGGTTGTCATTCGTCAGCCATATTGTTATGAGGCAATGAGACATATTATGGGAAATAATTTTTTATATTCTGCAAAAAACAGTTAGAAAGTACCAAATAATATATATACAAGGTAACTTCCCTTCTACGGTAGAGGACTCTGCTTGCACTCACATCATAAAGGGGGCAATGCTCTTCAATTTGAGCTTTATTTCGTTAAAATATGTGCAGAAGTTTCGGAGATATAGCCTTTAGTATATAGTTGTTAGGTGCAATGCCCAACAATATAATATATATAAAAATGACATATATTATATTGTTGAGATGTTACCTAACAACATATTTATACCAAATAGTACAGTTTTGAAGAAAATTGAAGAAAATAGTGTTTGAAGACATACTTTTTCGACTTAAGATGAGTGTCACGTGGTCTCATCAATCCTGCAAGGGTTAAATTGCTTCAAGTATAACAACAGGTACTAACTTCATTTTTTACATTTTTTGTTGTAACCTATAGATTTTCTTTCCCCTTCATCATGTGTGCAACACTTAGGTAGTATATTTGGTAGTTGTGTAGAAAAAATATACAGGGTGATGCAAAACTTCAACCCTTAATAGTATAAAATTATTGTTTTTTCATCAAGAAATAAAGAAAATGCACCATATACCGAGTGCGCTGTATGTAGTTCTGAATGGTACATGTTCTTACCCCTCGGTTGTCATTCGTCAGCCATATTGTTATGAGGCAATGAGACATATTATGGGATAAAATCTCTTATATTCTGAAAAAAAAAACAGTTAGAAAGCCCCAAATATGATATATACAAGGTATCTTCCCTTCTACGGTAGAGGACTCTGCTTGCACTCACATCATAAAGGGGGCAATGCTCTTCAATTTGAGCTTTATTTCGTTAAAATATTTGCAGAAGTTTCGGAGATATAGCCTTTAGTATATAGTTGTTAGGTGCAATGCACAACAATCTATATTATAAAAGAGAACGTACAAATCCTTTGTTCCCTCATCACGCTAATACGGCTGAACCAATTTCTTTTATTTTTGGGGGGTTATTAGGATTTGGACCCTAGATGGTTTTTATCATATCACTTTAATTTTGAATTACCAGTGTCTTGAGATAATTGACCATTCAAGTGTCCATAACGTACAAATCCTTTGTTAGTTCATCATAGGTATAAAAATAAACGTATTTATATGCAACCCGCATGACCGTGTCACTCGGCGGGTTAACATAAATGCCAGGCGCTATAATGTTAACATTTACTGCAATTTGAAAGCGAAAAAGTAAAAATTATCTAAGTAACAAAGTTTATTGCGTTCCGGGGTGACCGCAGCGAAGCGGGGTGAACGCTGCTAGTATAATATATATAAAAATGACATATGTTATATTGTTGAGATGTTACCTAACAACATATTTATACCAAATAGTACAGTTTTGAAGAAAATTGAAGAAAATAGTGTTTGAAGACATACTTTTTCGACTTAAGATGAGTGTCACGTGGTCTCATCAATCCTGCAAGGGTTAAATTACTTCAAGTATAACAACAGGTACTAACTTCATTTTTTACATTTTTTGTTGTAATCTATAGATTTTCTTTCCCCTTTATCATGTGTGCAACACTTAGGTAGTATATTTGGTAGTTGTGTAGAAAAAATATACAGGGTGATGCAAAACTTCAACCCTTAATAGTATAAAATTATTGTTTTTTCATCAAGATATAAAGAAAATGCACCATATACCGAGTGCGCTGTATGTAGTTCTGAATGGTACATGTTCTTACCCCTCGGTTCTCATTCGTCAGCCATATTTTTATGAGGCAATGAGACATATTATGGTATAAAATCTGTTATATTCTGCAAAAAACAGTTAGAAAGTACCAAATATGATATATACAAGGTAACTTCCCTTCTACGGTAGAGGACTCTGCTTGCACTCACATCATAAAGGGGCAATGCTCTCCAATTTGAGCTTTATTTCGTTAAAATATGTGCAGAAGTTTCGGAGATATAGCCTTTAGTATATAGTTGTTAGGTGCAATGCACAACAATATAATATATATAAAAATGACATATGTTATATTGTTGAGATGTTACCTAACAACATATTTATACCAAATAGTACAGTTTTGAAGAAAATTAAAGAAAATAGTGTTTGAAGACATACTTTTTCGACTTAAGATGAGTGTCAGGTGGTCTCATCAATCCTGCAAGGGCTTCAAGTATAACAACAGGTACTAACTTCATTTTTTACATTTTTTGTTGTAATCTATAGATTTTCTTTCCCCTTCGTCATGTGTGCAACACTTAGGTAGTATATTTGGTAGTTGTGTTGAAAAAATATACAGGGTGATCCAAAACTTCAACCCTTAATAGTATAAAATTATTGTTTTTTCATCAAGAAATAAAGAAAATGCACCATATACCGAGTGCGCTGTATGTAGTTCTGAATGGTACTTGTTCTTACCCCTCGGTTCTCATTCGTCAGCTATATTGTTATGAGGCAATGAGACATATTATGGTATAAAATCTGTTATATTCTGCAAAAAACAGTTAGAAAGTACCAAATATGATATATACAAGGTAACTTCCCTTCTACGGTAGAGGACTCTGCTTGCACTCACATCATAAAGGGGGCAATGCTCTTCAATTTGAGCTTTATTTCGTTAAAATATGTGCAGAAGTTTCGGAGATATAGCCTTTAGTATATAGTTGTTAGGTGCAATGCACAACAATATAATATATATAAAAATGACATATGTTATATTGTTGAGATGTTACCTAACAACATATTTATACCAAATAGTACAGTTTTGAAGAAAATTGAAGAAAGTAGTGTTTGAAGACATACTTTTTCGACTTAAGATGAGTGTCACGTGGTCTCATCAATCCTGCAAGGGTTAAATTGCTTCAAGTATAACAACAGGTACTAACTTCATTTTTTACATTTTTTGTTGTAATCTATAGATTTTCTTTCCCCTTCGTCATGTGTGCAACACTTAGGTAGTATATTTGGTAGTTGTGTTGAAAAAATATACAGGGTGATGCAAAATTTCAACCCTTAATACTATAACATTATTGTTTTTTCATCAAGAAATAAAGAAAATGCACCATATACCGAGTGCGCTGTATGTAGTTCTGAATGGTACATGTTCTTACCCCTCGGTTGTCATTCGTCAGCCATATTGTTATGAGGCAATGAGACATATTATGGGACAAAATCTGTTATATTCTGAAAAAAAAAACAGTTAGAAAGCCCCAAATATGATAAAAAAAAGGTAACTTCCCTTCTACGGTAGAGGACTCTGCATGCACTCACATCATAAAGGGGCATTGCTCTCCAATTTGAGCTTTATTTCGTTAAAATATGTGCAGAAGTTTCGGAGATATAGCCTTTAGTATATAGTTGTTAGGTGCAATGCACAACAATATAATATATATAAAAATGACATATGTTATATTGTTGAGATGTTACCTAACAACATATTTATACCAAATAGTACAGTTTTGAAGAAAATTAAAGAAAATAGTGTTTGAAGACATACTTTTTCGACTTAAGATGAGTGTCAGGTGGTCTCATCAATCCTGCAAGGGCTTCAAGTATAACAACAGGTACTAACTTCATTTTTTACATTTTCTGTTGTAATCTATAGATTTTCTTTCCCCTTCGTCATGTGTGCAACACTTAGGTAGTATATTTGGTAGTTGTGTTGAAAAAATATACAGGGTGATCCAAAACTTCAACCCTTAATAGTATAAAATTATTGTTTTTTCATCAAGAAATAAAGAAAATGCACCATATACCGAGTGCGCTGTATGTAGTTCTGAATGGTACATGTTCTTACCCCTCGGTTCTCATTCGTCAGCCATATTGTTATGAGGCAATGAGACATATTATGGTATAAAATCTGTTATGTTCTGCAAAAAACAGTTAGAAAGTACCAAATATGATATATACAAGGTAAGTTCCCTTCTACGGTAGAGGACTCTGCTTGCACTCACATCATAAAGGGGGCAATGCTCTTCAATTTGAGCTTTAACTCGTTAAAATATGTGCAGAAGTTTCGGAGATATAGCCTTTAGTATATGGTAGTTAGGTGCAATGCCCAACAATATAATATATATAAAAATGACATATATTATATTGTTGAGATGTTACCTAACAACATATTTATACCAAATAGTACAGTTTTGAAGAAAATTGAAGAAAATAATGTTTGAAGACATACTTTTTCGACTTAAGATGAGTGTCACGTGGTCTCATCAATCCTGCAAGGGTTAAATTGCTTCAAGTATAACAACAGGTACTAACTTAATTTTTTACATTTTTTGTTGTAACCTATAGATTTTCTTTCCCCTTCATCATGTGTGCAACACTTAGGTAGTATATTTGGTAGTTGTGTAGAAAAAATATACAGGGTGATGCAAAACTTCAACCCTTAATAGTATAAAATTATTGTTTTTTCATCAAGATATAAAGAAAATGCACCATATACCGAGTGCGCTGTATGTAGTTCTGAATGGTAAATGTTCTTACCCCTCGGTTCTCATTCGTCAGCCATATTTTTATGAGGCAATGAGACATATTATGGTATAAAATCTGTTATATTCTGCAAAAAACAGTTAGAAAGTACCAAATATGATATATACAAGGTAACTTCCCTTCTACGGTAGAGGACTCTGCTTGCACTCACATCATAAAGGGGCAATGCTCTCTAATTTGAGCTTTATTTCGTTAAAATATGTGCAGAAGTTTCGGAGATATAGCCTTTAGTATATAGTTGTTAGGTGCAATGCACAACAATATAATATATATAAAAATGACATATGTTATATTGTTGAGATGTTACCTAACAACATATTTATACCAAATAGTACAGTTTTGAAGAAAATTAAAGAAAATAGTGTTTGAAGACATACTTTTTCGACTTAAGATGAGTGTCAGGTGGTCTCATCAATCCTGCAAGGGCTTCAGGTATAACAACAGGTACTAACTTTATTTTTTACATTTTCTGTTGTAATCTATAGATTTTCTTTCCCCTTCGTCATGTGTGCAACACTTAGGTAGTATATTTGGTAGTTGTGTTGAAAAAATATACAGGGTGATCCAAAACTTCAACCCTTAATAGTATAAAATTATTGTTTTTTCATCAAGAAATAAAGAAAATGCACCATATACCGAGTGCGCTGTATGTAGTTCTGAATGGTAAATGTTCTTACCCCTCGGTTCTCATTCGTCAGCCATATTGTTATGAGGCAATGAGACATATTATGGTATAAAATCTGTTATATTCTGCAAAAAACAGTTAGAAAGTACCAAATATGATATATACAAGGTAACTTCCCTTCTACGGTAGAGGACTCTGCTTGCACTCACATCATAAAGGGGGCAATGCTCTTCAATTTGAGCTTTAACTCGTTAAAATATGTGCAGAAGTTTCGGAGATATAGCCTTTAGTATATGGTAGTTAGGTGCAATGCCCAACAATATAATATATATAAAAATGACATATATTATATTGTTGAGATGTTACCTAACAACATATTTATACCAAATAGTACAGTTTTGAAGAAAATTGAAGAAAATAATGTTTGAAGACATACTTTTTCGACTTAAGATGAGTGTCACGTGGTCTCATCAATCCTGCAAGGGTTAAATTGCTTCAAGTATAACAACAGGTACTAACTTAATTTTTTACATTTTTTGTTGTAACCTATAGATTTTCTTTCCCCTTCATCATGTGTGCAACACTTAGGTAGTATATTTGGTAGTTGTGTAGAAAAAATATACAGGGTGATGCAAAACTTCAACCCTTAATAGTATAAAATTATTGTTTTTTCATCAAGATATAAAGAAAATGCACCATATACCGAGTGCGCTGTATGTAGTTCTGAATGGTAAATGTTCTTACCCCTCGGTTCTCATTCGTCAGCCATATTTTTATGAGGCAATGAGACATATTATGGTATAAAATCTGTTATATTCTGCAAAAAACAGTTAGAAAGTACCAAATATGATATATACAAGGTAACTTCCCTTCTACGGTAGAGGACTCTGCTTGCACTCACATCATAAAGGGGCAATGCTCTCTAATTTGAGCTTTATTTCGTTAAAATATGTGCAGAAGTTTCGGAGATATAGCCTTTAGTATATAGTTGTTAGGTGCAATGCACAACAATATAATATATATAAAAATGACATATGTTATATTGTTGAGATGTTACCTAACAACATATTTATACCAAATAGTACAGTTTTGAAGAAAATTAAAGAAAATAGTGTTTGAAGACATACTTTTTCGACTTAAGATGAGTGTCAGGTGGTCTCATCAATCCTGCAAGGGCTTCAAGTATAACAACAGGTACTAACTTCATTTTTTACATTTTTTGTTGTAATCTATAGATTTTCTTTCCCCTTCGTCATGTGTGCAACACTTAGGTAGTATATTTGGTAGTTGTGTTGAAAAAATATACAGGGTGATCCAAAACTTCAACCCTTAATAGTATAAAATTATTGTTTTTTCATCAAGAAATAAAGAAAATGCACCATATACCGAGTGCGCTGTATGTAGTTCTGAATGGTACATGTTCTTACCCCTCGGTTCTCATTCGTCAGCTATATTGTTATGAGGCAATGAGACATATTATGGTATAAAATCTGTTATATTCTGCAAAAAACAGTTAGAAAGTACCAAATATGATATATACAAGGTAACTTCCCTTCTACGGTAGAGGACTCTGCTTGCACTCACATCATAAAGGGGGCAATGCTCTTCAATTTGAGCTTTATTTCGTTAAAATATGTGCAGAAGTTTCGGAGATATAGCCTTTAGTATATAGTTGTTAGGTGCAATGCACAACAATATAATATATATAAAAATGACACATGTTATATTGTTGAGATGTTACCTAACAACATATTTATACCAAATAGTACAGTTTTGAAGAAAATTGAAGAAAATAGTGTTTGAAGACATACTTTTTCGACTTAATATGAGTGTCACGTGGTCTCATCAATCCTGCAAGGGTTAAATTGCTTCAAGTTTAACAACAGGTACTAACTTCATTTTTTACATTTTTTGTTGTAATCTATAGATTTTCTTTCCCCTTTATCATGTGTGCAACACTTAGGTAGTATATTTGGTAGTTGTGTAGAAAAAATATACAGGGTGATCCAAAACTTCAACCCTTAATAGTATAAAATTATTGTTTTTTCATCAAGAAATAAAGAAAATGCACCATATACCGAGTGCGCTGTATGTAGTTCTGAATGGTACATGTTCTTACCCCTCGGTTCTCATTCGTCAGCCATATTGTTATGAGGCAATGAGACATATTATGGTATAAAATCTGTTATATTCTGCAAAAAACAGTTAGAAAGTACCAAATATGATATATACAAGGTAACTTCCCTTCTACGGTAGAGGACTCTGCTTGCACTCACATCATAAAGGGGGCAATGCTCTTCAATTTGAGCTTTAATTCGTTAAAATATGTGCAGAAGTTTCGGAGATATAGCCGTTAGTATATAGTAGTTAGGTGCAATGCCCAATAATATAATATATATAAAAATGACATATGTTATATTGTTGAGATGTTACCTAACAGCATATTTATACCAAATAGTACAGTTTTGAAGAAAATTGAAGAAAATAGTGTTTGAAGACATACTTTTTCGACTTAAGATGAGTGTCACGTGGTCTCATCAATCCTGCAAGGGTTAAATTGCTTCAAGTATAACAACAGGTACTAACTTCATTTTTTACATTTTTTGTTGTAATCTATAGATTTTCTTTCCCCTTTATCATGTGTGCAACACTTAGGTAGTATATTTGGTAGTTGTGTAGAAAAAATATACAGGGTGATCCAAAACTTCAACCCTTAATAGTATAAAATTATTGTTTTTTCATCAAGAAATAAAGAAAATGCACCATATACCGAGTGCGCTGTATGTAGTTCTGAATGGTACATGTTCTTACCCCTCGGTTCTCATTCGTCAGCCATATTGTTATGAGGCAATGAGACATATTATGGTATAAAATCTGTTATATTCTGCAAAAAACAGTTAGAAAGTACCAAATATGATATATACAAGGTAACTTCCCTTCTACGGTAGAGGACTCTGCTTGCACTCACATCATAAAGGGGGCAATGCTCTTCAATCTGAGCTTTAACTCGTTAAAATATGTGCAGAAGTTTCGGAGATATAGCCTTTAGTATATAGTAGTTAGGTGCAATGCCCAATAATATAATATATATAAAAATGACATATGTTATATTGTTGAGATGTTACCTAACAACATATTTATACCAAATAGTACAGTTTTGAAGAAAATTAAAGAAAATAGTGTTTGAAGACATACTTTTTCGACTTAAGATGAGTGTCAGGTGGTCTCATCAATCCTGCAAGGGCTTCAAGTATAACAACAGGTACTAACTTCATTTTTTACATTTTCTGTTGTAATCTATAGATTTTCTTTCCCCTTCGTCATGTGTGCAACACTTAGGTAGTATATTTGGTAGTTGTGTTGAAAAAATATACAGGGTGATCCAAAACTTCAACCCTTAATAGTATAAAATTATTGTTTTTTCATCAAGAAATAAAGAAAATGCACCATATACCGAGTGCGCTGTATGTAGTTCTGAATGGTACATGTTCTTACCCCTCGGTTCTCATTCGTCAGCCATATTGTTATGAGGCAATGAGACATATTATGGTATAAAATCTGTTATATTCTGCAAAAAACAGTTAGAAGGTACCAAATATGATATATGCAAGGTAACTTCCCTTCTACGGTAGAGGACTCTGCTTGCACTCACATCATAAAGGGGGCAATGCTCTTCAATTTGAGCTTTATTTCGTTAAAATATGTGCAGAAGTTTCGGAGATATAGCCTTTAGTATATAGTTGTTAGGTGCAATGCACAACAATATAATATATATAAAAATGACATATGTTATATTGTTGAGATGTTACCTAACAACATATTTATACCAAATAGTACAGTTTTGAAGAAAATTAAAGAAAATAGTGTTTGAAGACATACTTTTTCGACTTAAGATGAGTGTCAGGTGGTCTCATCAATCCTGCAAGGGCTTCAAGTATAACAACAGGTACTAACTTCATTTTTTACATTTTTTGTTGTAATCTATAGATTTTCTTTCCCCTTCGTCATGTGTGCAACACTTAGGTAGTATATTTGGTAGTTGTGTTGAAAAAATATACAGGGTGATCCAAAACTTCAACCCTTAATAGTATAAAATTATTGTTTTTTCATCAAGAAATAAAGAAAATGCACCATATACCGAGTGCGCTGTATGTAGTTCTGAATGGTACATGTTCTTACCCCTCGGTTCTCATTCGTCAGCTATATTGTTATGAGGCAATGAGACATATTATGGTATAAAATCTGTTATATTCTGCAAAAAACAGTTAGAAAGTACCAAATATGATATATACAAGGTAACTTCCCTTCTACGGTAGAGGACTCTGCTTGCACTCACATCATAAAGGGGGCAATGCTCTTCAATTTGAGCTTTATTTCGTTAAAATATGTGCAGAAGTTTCGGAGATATAGCCTTTAGTATATAGTTGTTAGGTGCAATGCACAACAATATAATATATATAAAAATGACACATGTTATATTGTTGAGATGTTACCTAACAACATATTTATACCAAATAGTACAGTTTTGAAGAAAATTGAAGAAAATAGTGTTTGAAGACATACTTTTTCGACTTAATATGAGTGTCACGTGGTCTCATCAATCCTGCAAGGGTTAAATTGCTTCAAGTTTAACAACAGGTACTAACTTCATTTTTTACATTTTTTGTTGTAATCTATAGATTTTCTTTCCCCTTTATCATGTGTGCAACACTTAGGTAGTATATTTGGTAGTTGTGTAGAAAAAATATACAGGGTGATCCAAAACTTCAACCCTTAATAGTATAAAATTATTGTTTTTTCATCAAGAAATAAAGAAAATGCACCATATACCGAGTGCGCTGTATGTAGTTCTGAATGGTACATGTTCTTACCCCTCGGTTCTCATTCGTCAGCCATATTGTTATGAGGCAATGAGACATATTATGGTATAAAATCTGTTATATTCTGCAAAAAACAGTTAGAAAGTACCAAATATGATATATACAAGGTAACTTCCCTTCTACGGTAGAGGACTCTGCTTGCACTCACATCATAAAGGGGGCAATGCTCTTCAATTTGAGCTTTAATTCGTTAAAATATGTGCAGAAGTTTCGGAGATATAGCCGTTAGTATATAGTAGTTAGGTGCAATGCCCAATAATATAATATATATAAAAATGACATATGTTATATTGTTGAGATGTTACCTAACAACATATTTATACCAAATAGTACAGTTTTGAAGAAAATTGAAGAAAATAGTGTTTGAAGACATACTTTTTCGACTTAAGATGAGTGTCACGTGGTCTCATCAATCCTGCAAGGGTTAAATTGCTTCAAGTATAACAACAGGTACTAACTTCATTTTTTACATTTTTTGTTGTAATCTATAGATTTTCTTTCCCCTTTATCATGTGTGCAACACTTAGGTAGTATATTTGGTAGTTGTGTAGAAAAAATATACAGGGTGATCCAAAACTTCAACCCTTAATAGTATAAAATTATTGTTTTTTCATCAAGAAATAAAGAAAATGCACCATATACCGAGTGCGCTGTATGTAGTTCTGAATGGTACATGTTCTTACCCCTCGGTTCTCATTCGTCAGCCATATTGTTATGAGGCAATGAGACATATTATGGTATAAAATCTGTTATATTCTGCAAAAAACAGTTAGAAAGTACCAAATATGATATATACAAGGTAACTTCCCTTCTACGGTAGAGGACTCTGCTTGCACTCACATCATAAAGGGGGCAATGCTCTTCAATCTGAGCTTTAACTCGTTAAAATATGTGCAGAAGTTTCGGAGATATAGCCTTTAGTATATAGTAGTTAGGTGCAATGCCCAATAATATAATATATATAAAAATGACATATGTTATATTGTTGAGATGTTACCTAACAACATATTTATACCAAATAGTACAGTTTTGAAGAAAATTAAAGAAAATAGTGTTTGAAGACATACTTTTTCGACTTAAGATGAGTGTCAGGTGGTCTCATCAATCCTGCAAGGGCTTCAAGTATAACAACAGGTACTAACTTCATTTTTTACATTTTTTGTTGTAATCTATAGATTTTCTTTCCCCTTCGTCATGTGTGCAACACTTAGGTAGTATATTTGGTAGTTGTGTTGAAAAAATATACAGGGTGATCCAAAACTTCAACCCTTAATAGTATAAAATTATTGTTTTTTCATCAAGAAATAAAGAAAATGCACCATATACCGAGTGCGCTGTATGTAGTTCTGAATGGTACATGTTCTTACCCCTCGGTTCTCATTCGTCAGCCATATTGTTATGAGGCAATGAGACATATTATGGTATAAAATCTGTTATATTCTGCAAAAAACAGTTAGAAAGTACCAAATATGATATATACAAGGTAACTTCCCTTCTACGGTAGAGGACTCTGCTTGCACTCACGTCATAAAGGGGGCAATGCTCTTCAATTTGAGCTTTAACTCGTTAAAATATGTGCAGAAGTTTCGAAGATATAGCCTTTAGTATATAGTTGTTAGGTGCAATGCACAACAATATAATATATATAAAAATGACATATATTATATTGTTGAGATGTTACCTAACAACATATTTATACCAAATAGTACAGTTTTGAAGAAAATTGAAGAAAATAGTGTTTGAAGACATACTTTTTCGACTTAATATGAGTGTCACGTGGTCTCATCAATCCTGCAAGGGTTAAATTGCTTCAAGTATAACAACAGGTACTAACTTCATTTTTTACATTTTTTGTTGTAATCTATAGATTTTCTTTCCCCTTTATCATGTGTGCAACACTTAGGTAGTATATTTGGTAGTTGTGTAGAAAAAATATACAGGGTGATCCAAAACTTCAACCCTTAATAGTATAAAATTATTGTTTTTTCATCAAGAAATAAAGAAAATGCACCATATACCGAGTGCGCTGTATGTAGTTCTGAATGGTACATGTTCTTACCCCTCGGTTCTCATTCGTCAGCCATATTGTTATGAGGCAATGAGACATATTATGGTATAAAATCTGTTATATTCTGCAAAAAACAGTTAGAAAGTACCAAATATGATATATACAAGGTAACTTCCCTTCTACGGTAGAGGACTCTGCTTGCACTCACATCATAAAGGGGGCAATGCTCTTCAATTTGAGCTTTAACTCGTTAAAATATGTGCAGAAGTTTCGGAGATATAGCCTTTAGTATATGGTAGTTAGGTGCAATGCCCAACAATATAATATATATAAAAATGACATATATTATATTGTTGAGATGTTACCTAACAACATATTTATACCAAATAGTACAGTTTTGAAGAAAATTGAAGAAAATAATGTTTGAAGACATACTTTTTCGACTTAAGATGAGTGTCACGTGGTCTCATCAATCCTGCAAGGGTTAAATTGCTTCAAGTATAACAACAGGTACTAACTTAATTTTTTACATTTTTTGTTTTAACCTATAGATTTTCTTTCCCCTTCATCATGTGTGCAACACTTAGGTAGTATATTTGGTAGTTGTGTTGAAAAAATATACAGGGTGATCCAAAACTTCAACCCTTAATAGTATAAAATTATTGTTTTTTCATCAAGATATAAAGAAAATGCACCATATACCGAGTGCGCTGTATGTAGTTCTGAATGGTACATGTTCTTACCCCTCGGTTCTCATTCTTCAGCCATATTGTTATGAGGCAATGAGACATATTATGGTATAAAATCTGTTATATTCTGCAAAAAACAGTTAGAAAGTACCAAATATGATATATACAAGGTAACTTCCCTTCTACGGTAGAGGACTCTGCTTGCACTCACATCATAAAGGGGGCAATGCTCTTCAATTTGAGCTTTATTTCGTTAAAATATGTGCAGAAGTTTCGGAGATATAGCCTTTAGTATATAGTTGTTAGGTGCAATGCACAACAATATAATATATATAAAAATGACATATGTTATATTGTTGAGATGTTACCTAACAACATATTTATACCAAATAGTACAGTTTTGAAGAAAATTGAAGAAAATAGTGTTTGAAGACATACTTTTTCGACTTAATATGAGTGTCACGTGGTCTCATCAATCCTGCAAGGGTTAAATTGCTTCAAGTATAACAACAGGTACTAACTTCATTTTTTACATTTTTTGTTGTAATCTATAGATTTTCTTTCCCCTTTATCATGTGTGCAACACTTAGGTAGTATATTTGGTAGTTGTGTAGAAAAAATATACAGGGTGATCCAAAACTTCAACCCTTAATAGTATAAAATTATTGTTTTTTCATCAAGAAATAAAGAAAATGCACCATATACCGAGTGCGCTGTATGTAGTTCTGAATGGTACATGTTCTTACCCCTCGGTTGTCATTCGTCAGCCATATTGTTATGAGGCAATGAGACATATTATGGGAAATAATTTTTTATATTCTGCAAAAAACAGTTAGAAAGTACCAAATAATATATATACAAGGTAACTTCCCTTCTACGGTAGAGGACTCTGCTTGCACTCACATCATAAAGGGGGCAATGCTCTTCAATTTGAGCTTTATTTCGTTAAAATATGTGCAGAAGTTTCGGAGATATAGCCTTTAGTATATAGTTGTTAGGTGCAATGCCCAACAATATAATATATATAAAAATGACATATGTTATATTGTTGAGATGTTACCTAACAACATATTTATACCAAATAGTACAGTTTTGAAGAAAATTGAAGAAAATAGTGTTTGAAGACATACTTTTTCGACTTAAGATGAGTGTCACGTGGTCTCATCAATCCTGCAAGGGTTAAATTGCTTCAAGTATAACAACAGGTACTAACTTCATTTTTTACATTTTTTGTTGTAATCTATAGATTTTCTTTCCCCTTCGTCATGTGTGCAACACTTAGGTAGTATATTTGGTAGTTGTGTTGAAAAAATATACAGGGTGATGCAAAATTTCAACCCTTAATACTATAACATTATTGTTTTTTCATCAAGAAATAAAGAAAATGCACCATATACCGAGTGCGCTGTATGTAGTTCTGAATGGTACATGTTCTTACCCCTCGGTTGTCATTCGTCAGCCATATTGTTATGAGGCAATGAGACATATTATGGGACAAAATCTGTTATATTCTGAAAAAAAAACAGTTAGAAAGTACCAAATATGATATATACAAGGTAACTTCCCTTCTACGGTAGAGGACTCTGCTTGCACTCACATCATAAAGGGGCAATGCTCTCCAATTTGAGCTTTATTTCGTTAAAATATGTGCAGAAGTTTCGGAGATATAGCCTTTAGTATATAGTTGTTAGGTGCAATGCACAACAATATAATATATATAAAAATGACATATGTTATATTGTTGAGATGTTACCTAACAACATATTTATACCAAATAGTACAGTTTTGAAGAAAATTAAAGAAAATAGTGTTTGAAGACATACTTTTTCGACTTAAGATGAGTGTCAGGTGGTCTCATCAATCCTGCAAGGGCTTCAAGTATAACAACAGGTACTAACTTCATTTTTTACATTTTTTGTTGTAATCTATAGATTTTCTTTCCCCTTCGTCATGTGTGCAACACTTAGGTAGTATATTTGGTAGTTGTGTTGAAAAAATATACAGGGTGATCCAAAACTTCAACCCTTAATAGTATAAAATTATTGTTTTTTCATCAAGAAATAAAGAAAATGCACCATATACCGAGTGCGCTGTATGTAGTTCTGAATGGTACATGTTCTTACCCCTCGGTTCTCATTCGTCAGCTATATTGTTATGAGGCAATGAGACATATTATGGTATAAAATCTGTTATATTCTGCAAAAAACAGTTAGAAAGTACCAAATATGATATATACAAGGTAACTTCCCTTCTACGGTAGAGGACTCTGCTTGCACTCACATCATAAAGGGGGCAATGCTCTTCAATTTGAGCTTTATTTCGTTAAAATATGTGCAGAAGTTTCGGAGATATAGCCTTTAGTATATAGTTGTTAGGTGCAATGCACAACAATATAATATATATAAAAATGACATATGTTATATTGTTGAGATGTTACCTAACAACATATTTATACCAAATAGTACAGTTTTGAAGAAAATTGAAGAAAGTAGTGTTTGAAGACATACTTTTTCGACTTAAGATGAGTGTCACGTGGTCTCATCAATCCTGCAAGGGTTAAATTGCTTCAAGTATAACAACAGGTACTAACTTCATTTTTTACATTTTTTGTTGTAATCTATAGATTTTCTTTCCCCTTCGTCATGTGTGCAACACTTAGGTAGTATATTTGGTAGTTGTGTTGAAAAAATATACAGGGTGATGCAAAATTTCAACCCTTAATACTATAACATTATTGTTTTTTCATCAAGAAATAAAGAAAATGCACCATATACCGAGTGCGCTGTATGTAGTTCTGAATGGTACATGTTCTTACCCCTCGGTTGTCATTCGTCAGCCATATTGTTATGAGGCAATGAGACATATTATGGGACAAAATCTGTTATATTCTGAAAAAAAAAACAGTTAGAAAGCCCCAAATATGATAAAAAAAAGGTAACTTCCCTTCTACGGTAGAGGACTCTGCATGCACTCACATCATAAAGGGGCAATGCTCTCCAATTTGAGCTTTAACTCGTTAAAATATGTGCAGAAGTTTCGGAGATATAGCCTTTAGTATATGGTAGTTAGGTGCAATGCCCAACAATATAATATATATAAAAATGACATATATTATATTGTTGAGATGTTACCTAACAACATATTTATACCAAATAGTACAGTTTTGAAGAAAATTGAAGAAAATAATGTTTGAAGACATACTTTTTCGACTTAAGATGAGTGTCACGTGGTCTCATCAATCCTGCAAGGGTTAAATTGCTTCAAGTATAACAACAGGTACTAACTTAATTTTTTACATTTTTTGTTTTAACCTATAGATTTTCTTTCCCCTTCATCATGTGTGCAACACTTAGGTAGTATATTTGGTAGTTGTGTTGAAAAAATATACAGGGTGATCCAAAACTTCAACCCTTAATAGTATAAAATTATTGTTTTTTCATCAAGATATAAAGAAAATGCACCATATACCGAGTGCGCTGTATGTAGTTCTGAATGGTACATGTTCTTACCCCTCGGTTCTCATTCTTCAGCCATATTGTTATGAGGCAATGAGACATATTATGGTATAAAATCTGTTATATTCTGCAAAAAACAGTTAGAAAGTACCAAATATGATATATACAAGGTAACTTCCCTTCTACGGTAGAGGACTCTGCTTGCACTCACATCATAAAGGGGGCAATGCTCTTCAATTTGAGCTTTATTTCGTTAAAATATGTGCAGAAGTTTCGGAGATATAGCCTTTAGTATATAGTTGTTAGGTGCAATGCACAACAATATAATATATATAAAAATGACATATGTTATATTGTTGAGATGTTACCTAACAACATATTTATACCAAATAGTACAGTTTTGAAGAAAATTGAAGAAAATAGTGTTTGAAGACATACTTTTTCGACTTAATATGAGTGTCACGTGGTCTCATCAATCCTGCAAGGGTTAAATTGCTTCAAGTATAACAACAGGTACTAACTTCATTTTTTACATTTTTTGTTGTAATCTATAGATTTTCTTTCCCCTTTATCATGTGTGCAACACTTAGGTAGTATATTTGGTAGTTGTGTAGAAAAAATATACAGGGTGATCCAAAACTTCAACCCTTAATAGTATAAAATTATTGTTTTTTCATCAAGAAATAAAGAAAATGCACCATATACCGAGTGCGCTGTATGTAGTTCTGAATGGTACATGTTCTTACCCCTCGGTTGTCATTCGTCAGCCATATTGTTATGAGGCAATGAGACATATTATGGGAAATAATTTTTTATATTCTGCAAAAAACAGTTAGAAAGTACCAAATAATATATATACAAGGTAACTTCCCTTCTACGGTAGAGGACTCTGCTTGCACTCACATCATAAAGGGGGCAATGCTCTTCAATTTGAGCTTTATTTCGTTAAAATATGTGCAGAAGTTTCGGAGATATAGCCTTTAGTATATAGTTGTTAGGTGCAATGCACAACAATATAATATATATAAAAATGACATATGTTATATTGTTGAGATGTTACCTAACAACATATTTATACCAAATAGTACAGTTTTGAAGAAAATTGAAGAAAATAGTGTTTGAAGACATACTTTTTCGACTTAAGATGAGTGTCACGTGGTCTCATCAATCCTGCAAGGGTTAAATTGCTTCAAGTATAACAACAGGTACTAACTTCATTTTTTACATTTTTTGTTGTAATCTATAGATTTTCTTTCCCCTTCGTCATGTGTGCAACACTTAGGTAGTATATTTGGTAGTTGTGTTGAAAAAATATACAGGGTGATGCAAAATTTCAACCCTTAATACTATAACATTATTGTTTTTTCATCAAGAAATAAAGAAAATGCACCATATACCGAGTGCGCTGTATGTAGTTCTGAATGGTACATGTTCTTACCCCTCGGTTGTCATTCGTCAGCCATATTGTTATGAGGCAATGAGACATATTATGGGACAAAATCTGTTATATTCTGAAAAAAAAACAGTTAGAAAGTACCAAATATGATATATACAAGGTAACTTCCCTTCTACGGTAGAGGACTCTGCTTGCACTCACATCATAAAGGGGCAATGCTCTCCAATTTGAGCTTTATTTCGTTAAAATATGTGCAGAAGTTTCGGAGATATAGCCTTTAGTATATAGTTGTTAGGTGCAATGCACAACAATATAATATATATAAAAATGACATATGTTATATTGTTGAGATGTTACCTAACAACATATTTATACCAAATAGTACAGTTTTGAAGAAAATTAAAGAAAATAGTGTTTGAAGACATACTTTTTCGACTTAAGATGAGTGTCAGGTGGTCTCATCAATCCTGCAAGGGCTTCAAGTATAACAACAGGTACTAACTTCATTTTTTACATTTTTTGTTGTAATCTATAGATTTTCTTTCCCCTTCGTCATGTGTGCAACACTTAGGTAGTATATTTGGTAGTTGTGTTGAAAAAATATACAGGGTGATCCAAAACTTCAACCCTTAATAGTATAAAATTATTGTTTTTTCATCAAGAAATAAAGAAAATGCACCATATACCGAGTGCGCTGTATGTAGTTCTGAATGGTACATGTTCTTACCCCTCGGTTCTCATTCGTCAGCTATATTGTTATGAGGCAATGAGACATATTATGGTATAAAATCTGTTATATTCTGCAAAAAACAGTTAGAAAGTACCAAATATGATATATACAAG
Organism: Thermobia domestica; assembly: GCF_964235325.1. Classification (NCBI taxonomy): domain Eukaryota; kingdom Metazoa; phylum Arthropoda; class Insecta; order Zygentoma; family Lepismatidae; genus Thermobia; species Thermobia domestica. The sequence goes on from NW_027656019.1 coordinate 158,438, forward strand.
GTAACTTCCCTTCTACGGTAGAGGACTCTGCTTGCACTCACATCATAAAGGGGGCAATGCTCTTCAATTTGAGCTTTATTTCGTTAAAATATGTGCAGAAGTTTCGGAGATATAGCCTTTAGTATATAGTTGTTAGGTGCAATGCACAACAATATAATATATATAAAAATGACATATGTTATATTGTTGAGATGTTACCTAACAACATATTTATACCAAATAGTACAGTTTTGAAGAAAATTGAAGAAAGTAGTGTTTGAAGACATACTTTTTCGACTTAAGATGAGTGTCACGTGGTCTCATCAATCCTGCAAGGGTTAAATTGCTTCAAGTATAACAACAGGTACTAACTTCATTTTTTACATTTTTTGTTGTAATCTATAGATTTTCTTTCCCCTTCGTCATGTGTGCAACACTTAGGTAGTATATTTGGTAGTTGTGTTGAAAAAATATACAGGGTGATGCAAAATTTCAACCCTTAATACTATAACATTATTGTTTTTTCATCAAGAAATAAAGAAAATGCACCATATACCGAGTGCGCTGTATGTAGTTCTGAATGGTACATGTTCTTACCCCTCGGTTGTCATTCGTCAGCCATATTGTTATGAGGCAATGAGACATATTATGGGACAAAATCTGTTATATTCTGAAAAAAAAAACAGTTAGAAAGCCCCAAATATGATAAAAAAAAGGTAACTTCCCTTCTACGGTAGAGGACTCTGCATGCACTCACATCATAAAGGGGCAATGCTCTCCAATTTGAGCTTTATTTCGTTAAAATATGTGCAGAAGTTTCGGAGATATAGCCTTTAGTATATAGTTGTTAGGTGCAATGCACAACAATATAATATATATAAAAATGACATATGTTATATTGTTGAGATGTTACCTAACAACATATTTATACCAAATAGTACAGTTTTGAAGAAAATTAAAGAAAATAGTGTTTGAAGACATACTTTTTCGACTTAAGATGAGTGTCAGGTGGTCTCATCAATCCTGCAAGGGCTTCAAGTATAACAACAGGTACTAACTTCATTTTTTACATTTTCTGTTGTAATCTATAGATTTTCTTTCCCCTTCGTCATGTGTGCAACACTTAGGTAGTATATTTGGTAGTTGTGTTGAAAAAATATACAGGGTGATCCAAAACTTCAACCCTTAATAGTATAAAATTATTGTTTTTTCATCAAGAAATAAAGAAAATGCACCATATACCGAGTGCGCTGTATGTAGTTCTGAATGGTACATGTTCTTACCCCTCGGTTCTCATTCGTCAGCCATATTGTTATGAGGCAATGAGACATATTATGGTATAAAATCTGTTATGTTCTGCAAAAAACAGTTAGAAAGTACCAAATATGATATATACAAGGTAAGTTCCCTTCTACGGTAGAGGACTCTGCTTGCACTCACATCATAAAGGGGGCAATGCTCTTCAATTTGAGCTTTAACTCGTTAAAATATGTGCAGAAGTTTCGGAGATATAGCCTTTAGTATATGGTAGTTAGGTGCAATGCCCAACAATATAATATATATAAAAATGACATATATTATATTGTTGAGATGTTACCTAACAACATATTTATACCAAATAGTACAGTTTTGAAGAAAATTGAAGAAAGTAATGTTTGAAGACATACTTTTTCGACTTAAGATGAGTGTCACGTGGTCTCATCAATCCTGCAAGGGTTAAATTGCTTCAAGTATAACAACAGGTACTAACTTAATTTTTTACATTTTTTGTTGTAACCTATAGATTTTCTTTCCCCTTCATCATGTGTGCAACACTTAGGTAGTATATTTGGTAGTTGTGTAGAAAAAATATACAGGGTGATGCAAAACTTCAACCCTTAATAGTATAAAATTATTGTTTTTTCATCAAGATATAAAGAAAATGCACCATATACCGAGTGCGCTGTATGTAGTTCTGAATGGTAAATGTTCTTACCCCTCGGTTCTCATTCGTCAGCCATATTTTTATGAGGCAATGAGACATATTATGGTATAAAATCTGTTATATTCTGCAAAAAACAGTTAGAAAGTACCAAATATGATATATACAAGGTAACTTCCCTTCTACGGTAGAGGACTCTGCTTGCACTCACATCATAAAGGGGCAATGCTCTCTAATTTGAGCTTTATTTCGTTAAAATATGTGCAGAAGTTTCGGAGATATAGCCTTTAGTATATAGTTGTTAGGTGCAATGCACAACAATATAATATATATAAAAATGACATATGTTATATTGTTGAGATGTTACCTAACAACATATTTATACCAAATAGTACAGTTTTGAAGAAAATTAAAGAAAATAGTGTTTGAAGACATACTTTTTCGACTTAAGATGAGTGTCAGGTGGTCTCATCAATCCTGCAAGGGCTTCAGGTATAACAACAGGTACTAACTTTATTTTTTACATTTTCTGTTGTAATCTATAGATTTTCTTTCCCCTTCGTCATGTGTGCAACACTTAGGTAGTATATTTGGTAGTTGTGTTGAAAAAATATACAGGGTGATCCAAAACTTCAACCCTTAATAGTATAAAATTATTGTTTTTTCATCAAGAAATAAAGAAAATGCACCATATACCGAGTGCGCTGTATGTAGTTCTGAATGGTACATGTTCTTACCCCTCGGTTCTCATTCGTCAGCCATATTGTTATGAGGCAATGAGACATATTATGGTATAAAATCTGTTATATTCTGCAAAAAACAGTTAGAAAGTACCAAATATGATATATACAAGGTAACTTCCCTTCTACGGTAGAGGACTCTGCTTGCACTCACATCATAAAGGGGGCAATGCTCTTCAATTTGAGCTTTAACTCGTTAAAATATGTGCAGAAGTTTCGGAGATATAGCCTTTAGTATATGGTAGTTAGGTGCAATGCCCAACAATATAATATATATAAAAATGACATATATTATATTGTTGAGATGTTACCTAACAACATATTTATACCAAATAGTACAGTTTTGAAGAAAATTGAAGAAAATAATGTTTGAAGACATACTTTTTCGACTTAAGATGAGTGTCACGTGGTCTCATCAATCCTGCAAGGGTTAAATTGCTTCAAGTATAACAACAGGTACTAACTTAATTTTTTACATTTTTTGTTGTAACCTATAGATTTTCTTTCCCCTTCATCATGTGTGCAACACTTAGGTAGTATATTTGGTAGTTGTGTAGAAAAAATATACAGGGTGATGCAAAACTTCAACCCTTAATAGTATAAAATTATTGTTTTTTCATCAAGATATAAAGAAAATGCACCATATACCGAGTGCGCTGTATGTAGTTCTGAATGGTAAATGTTCTTACCCCTCGGTTCTCATTCGTCAGCCATATTTTTATGAGGCAATGAGACATATTATGGTATAAAATCTGTTATATTCTGCAAAAAACAGTTAGAAAGTACCAAATATGATATATACAAGGTAACTTCCCTTCTACGGTAGAGGACTCTGCTTGCACTCACATCATAAAGGGGCAATGCTCTCCAATTTGAGCTTTATTTCGTTAAAATATGTGCAGAAGTTTCGGAGATATAGCCTTTAGTATATAGTTGTTAGGTGCAATGCACAACAATATAATATATATAAAAATGACATATGTTATATTGTTGAGATGTTACCTAACAACATATTTATACCAAATAGTACAGTTTTGAAGAAAATTAAAGAAAATAGTGTTTGAAGACATACTTTTTCGACTTAAGATGAGTGTCAGGTGGTCTCATCAATCCTGCAAGGGCTTCAAGTATAACAACAGGTACTAACTTCATTTTTTACATTTTTTGTTGTAATCTATAGATTTTCTTTCCCCATCGTCATGTGTGCAACACTTAGGTAGTATATTTGGTAGTTGTGTTGAAAAAATATACAGGGTGATCCAAAACTTCAACCCTTAATAGTATAAAATTATTGTTTTTTCATCAAGAAATAAAGAAAATGCACCATATACCGAGTGCGCTGTATGTAGTTCTGAATGGTACATATTCTTACCCCTCGGTTCTCATTCGTCAGCTATATTGTTATGAGGCAATGAGACATATTATGGTATAAAATCTGTTATATTCTGCAAAAAACAGTTAGAAAGTACCAAATATGATATATACAAGGTAACTTCCCTTCTACGGTAGAGGACTCTGCTTGCACTCACATCATAAAGGGGGCAATGCTCTTCAATTTGAGCTTTATTTCGTTAAAATATGTGCAGAAGTTTCGGAGATATAGCCTTTAGTATATAGTTGTTAGGTGCAATGCACAACAATATAATATATATAAAAATGACACATGTTATATTGTTGAGATGTTACCTAACAACATATTTATACCAAATAGTACAGTTTTGAAGAAAATTGAAGAAAATAGTGTTTGAAGACATACTTTTTCGACTTAATATGAGTGTCACGTGGTCTCATCAATCCTGCAAGGGTTAAATTGCTTCAAGTTTAACAACAGGTACTAACTTCATTTTTTACATTTTTTGTTGTAATCTATAGATTTTCTTTCCCCTTTATCATGTGTGCAACACTTAGGTAGTATATTTGGTAGTTGTGTAGAAAAAATATACAGGGTGATCCAAAACTTCAACCCTTAATAGTATAAAATTATTGTTTTTTCATCAAGAAGTAAAGAAAATGCACCATATACCGAGTGCGCTGTATGTAGTTCTGAATGGTAAATGTTCTTACCCCTCGGTTCTCATTCGTCAGCCATATTTTTATGAGGCAATGAGACATATTATGGTATAAAATCTGTTATATTCTGCAAAAAACAGTTAGAAAGTACCAAATATGATATATACAAGGTAACTTCCCTTCTACGGTAGAGGACTCTGCTTGCACTCACATCATAAAGGGGCAATGCTCTCCAATTTGAGCTTTATTTCGTTAAAATATGTGCAGAAGTTTCGGAGATATAGCCTTTAGTATATAGTTGTTAGGTGCAATGCACAACAATATAATATATATAAAAATGACATATGTTATATTGTTGAGATGTTACCTAACAACATATTTATACCAAATAGTACAGTTTTGAAGAAAATTAAAGAAAATAGTGTTTGAAGACATACTTTTTCGACTTAAGATGAGTGTCAGGTGGTCTCATCAATCCTGCAAGGGCTTCAAGTATAACAACAGGTACTAACTTCATTTTTTACATTTTTTGTTGTAATCTATAGATTTTCTTTCCCCTTCGTCATGTGTGCAACACTTAGGTAGTATATTTGGTAGTTGTGTTGAAAAAATATACAGGGTGATCCAAAACTTCAACCCTTAATAGTATAAAATTATTGTTTTTTCATCAAGAAATAAAGAAAATGCACCATATACCGAGTGCGCTGTATGTAGTTCTGAATGGTACATGTTCTTACCCCTCGGTTCTCATTCGTCAGCTATATTGTTATGAGGCAATGAGACATATTATGGTATAAAATCTGTTATATTCTGCAAAAAACAGTTAGAAAGTACCAAATATGATATATACAAGGTAACTTCCCTTCTACGGTAGAGGACTCTGCTTGCACTCACATCATAAAGGGGGCAATGCTCTTCAATTTGAGCTTTATTTCGTTAAAATATGTGCAGAAGTTTCGGAGATATAGCCTTTAGTATATAGTTGTTAGGTGCAATGCACAACAATATAATATATATAAAAATGACATATGTTATATTGTTGAGATGTTACCTAACAACATATTTATACCAAATAGTACAGTTTTGAAGAAAATTGAAGAAAGTAGTGTTTGAAGACATACTTTTTCGACTTAAGATGAGTGTCACGTGGTCTCATCAATCCTGCAAGGGTTAAATTGCTTCAAGTATAACAACAGGTACTAACTTCATTTTTTACATTTTTTGTTGTAATCTATAGATTTTCTTTCCCCTTCGTCATGTGTGCAACACTTAGGTAGTATATTTGGTAGTTGTGTTGAAAAAATATACAGGGTGATGCAAAATTTCAACCCTTAATACTATAACATTATTGTTTTTTCATCAAGAAATAAAGAAAATGCACCATATACCGAGTGCGCTGTATGTAGTTCTGAATGGTACATGTTCTTACCCCTCGGTTGTCATTCGTCAGCCATATTGTTATGAGGCAATGAGACATATTATGGGACAAAATCTGTTATATTCTGAAAAAAAAAACAGTTAGAAAGCCCCAAATATGATAAAAAAAAGGTAACTTCCCTTCTACGGTAGAGGACTCTGCATGCACTCACATCATAAAGGGGCAATGCTCTCCAATTTGAGCTTTATTTCGTTAAAATATGTGCAGAAGTTTCGGAGATATAGCCTTTAGTATATAGTTGTTAGGTGCAATGCACAACAATATAATATATATAAAAATGACATATGTTATATTGTTGGGATGTTACCTAACAACATATTTATACCAAATAGTACAGTTTTGAAGAAAATTAAAGAAAATAGTGTTTGAAGACATACTTTTTCGACTTAAGATGAGTGTCAGGTGGTCTCATCAATCCTGCAAGGGCTTCAAGTATAACAACAGGTACTAACTTCATTTTTTACATTTTCTGTTGTAATCTATAGATTTTCTTTCCCCTTCGTCATGTGTGCAACACTTAGGTAGTATATTTGGTAGTTGTGTTGAAAAAATATACAGGGTGATCCAAAACTTCAACCCTTAATAGTATAAAATTATTGTTTTTTCATCAAGAAATAAAGAAAATGCACCATATACCGAGTGCGCTGTATGTAGTTCTGAATGGTACATGTTCTTACCCCTCGGTTCTCATTCGTCAGCCATATTGTTATGAGGCAATGAGACATATTATGGTATAAAATCTGTTATGTTCTGCAAAAAACAGTTAGAAAGTACCAAATATGATATATACAAGGTAAGTTCCCTTCTACGGTAGAGGACTCTGCTTGCACTCACATCATAAAGGGGGCAATGCTCTTCAATTTGAGCTTTAACTCGTTAAAATATGTGCAGAAGTTTCGGAGATATAGCCTTTAGTATATGGTAGTTAGGTGCAATGCCCAACAATATAATATATATAAAAATGACATATATTATATTGTTGAGATGTTACCTAACAACATATTTATACCAAATAGTACAGTTTTGAAGAAAATTGAAGAAAATAATGTTTGAAGACATACTTTTTCGACTTAAGATGAGTGTCACGTGGTCTCATCAATCCTGCAAGGGTTAAATTGCTTCAAGTATAACAACAGGTACTAACTTAATTTTTTACATTTTTTGTTGTAACCTATAGATTTTCTTTCCCCTTCATCATGTGTGCAACACTTAGGTAGTATATTTGGTAGTTGTGTAGAAAAAATATACAGGGTGATGCAAAACTTCAACCCTTAATAGTATAAAATTATTGTTTTTTCATCAAGATATAAAGAAAATGCACCATATACCGAGTGCGCTGTATGTAGTTCTGAATGGTAAATGTTCTTACCCCTCGGTTCTCATTCGTCAGCCATATTTTTATGAGGCAATGAGACATATTATGGTATAAAATCTGTTATATTCTGCAAAAAACAGTTAGAAAGTACCAAATATGATATATACAAGGTAACTTCCCTTCTACGGTAGAGGACTCTGCTTGCACTCACATCATAAAGGGGCAATGCTCTCTAATTTGAGCTTTATTTCGTTAAAATATGTGCAGAAGTTTCGGAGATATAGCCTTTAGTATATAGTTGTTAGGTGCAATGCACAACAATATAATATATATAAAAATGACATATGTTATATTGTTGAGATGTTACCTAACAACATATTTATACCAAATAGTACAGTTTTGAAGAAAATTAAAGAAAATAGTGTTTGAAGACATACTTTTTCGACTTAAGATGAGTGTCAGGTGGTCTCATCAATCCTGCAAGGGCTTCAGGTATAACAACAGGTACTAACTTTATTTTTTACATTTTCTGTTGTAATCTATAGATTTTCTTTCCCCTTCGTCATGTGTGCAACACTTAGGTAGTATATTTGGTAGTTGTGTTGAAAAAATATACAGGGTGATCCAAAACTTCAACCCTTAATAGTATAAAATTATTGTTTTTTCATCAAGAAATAAAGAAAATGCACCATATACCGAGTGCGCTGTATGTAGTTCTGAATGGTACATGTTCTTACCCCTCGGTTCTCATTCGTCAGCCATATTGTTATGAGGCAATGAGACATATTATGGTATAAAATCTGTTATATTCTGCAAAAAACAGTTAGAAAGTACCAAATATGATATATACAAGGTAACTTCCCTTCTACGGTAGAGGACTCTGCTTGCACTCACATCATAAAGGGGGCAATGCTCTTCAATTTGAGCTTTAACTCGTTAAAATATGTGCAGAAGTTTCGGAGATATAGCCTTTAGTATATGGTAGTTAGGTGCAATGCCCAACAATATAATATATATAAAAATGACATATATTATATTGTTGAGATGTTACCTAACAACATATTTATACCAAATAGTACAGTTTTGAAGAAAATTGAAGAAAATAATGTTTGAAGACATACTTTTTCGACTTAAGATGAGTGTCACGTGGTCTCATCAATCCTGCAAGGGTTAAATTGCTTCAAGTATAACAACAGGTACTAACTTAATTTTTTACATTTTTTGTTGTAACCTATAGATTTTCTTTCCCCTTCATCATGTGTGCAACACTTAGGTAGTATATTTGGTAGTTGTGTAGAAAAAATATACAGGGTGATGCAAAACTTCAACCCTTAATAGTATAAAATTATTGTTTTTTCATCAAGATATAAAGAAAATGCACCATATACCGAGTGCGCTGTATGTAGTTCTGAATGGTAAATGTTCTTACCCCTCGGTTCTCATTCGTCAGCCATATTTTTATGAGGCAATGAGACATATTATGGTATAAAATCTGTTATATTCTGCAAAAAACAGTTAGAAAGTACCAAATATGATATATACAAGGTAACTTCCCTTCTACGGTAGAGGACTCTGCTTGCACTCACATCATAAAGGGGCAATGCTCTCCAATTTGAGCTTTATTTCGTTAAAATATGTGCAGAAGTTTCGGAGATATAGCCTTTAGTATATAGTTGTTAGGTGCAATGCACAACAATATAATATATATAAAAATGACATATGTTATATTGTTGAGATGTTACCTAACAACATATTTATACCAAATAGTACAGTTTTGAAGAAAATTAAAGAAAATAGTGTTTGAAGACATACTTTTTCGACTTAAGATGAGTGTCAGGTGGTCTCATCAATCCTGCAAGGGCTTCAAGTATAACAACAGGTACTAACTTCATTTTTTACATTTTTTGTTGTAATCTATAGATTTTCTTTCCCCTTCGTCATGTGTGCAACACTTAGGTAGTATATTTGGTAGTTGTGTTGAAAAAATATACAGGGTGATCCAAAACTTCAACCCTTAATAGTATAAAATTATTGTTTTTTCATCAAGAAATAAAGAAAATGCACCATATACCGAGTGCGCTGTATGTAGTTCTGAATGGTACATGTTCTTACCCCTCGGTTCTCATTCGTCAGCTATATTGTTATGAGGCAATGAGACATATTATGGTATAAAATCTGTTATATTCTGCAAAAAACAGTTAGAAAGTACCAAATATGATATATACAAGGTAACTTCCCTTCTACGGTAGAGGACTCTGCTTGCACTCACATCATAAAGGGGGCAATGCTCTTCAATTTGAGCTTTATTTCGTTAAAATATGTGCAGAAGTTTCGGAGATATAGCCTTTAGTATATAGTTGTTAGGTGCAATGCACAACAATATAATATATATAAAAATGACACATGTTATATTGTTGAGATGTTACCTAACAACATATTTATACCAAATAGTACAGTTTTGAAGAAAATTAAAGAAAATAGTGTTTGAAGACATACTTTTTCGACTTAAGATGAGTGTCAGGTGGTCTCATCAATCCTGCAAGGGCTTCAAGTATAACAACAGGTACTAACTTCATTTTTTACATTTTTTGTTGTAATCTATAGATTTTCTTTCCCCTTCGTCATGTGTGCAACACTTAGGTAGTATATTTGGTAGTTGTGTTGAAAAAATATACAGGGTGATCCAAAACTTCAACCCTTAATAGTATAAAATTATTGTTTTTTCATCAAGAAATAAAGAAAATGCACCATATACCGAGTGCGCTGTATGTAGTTCTGAATGGTACATGTTCTTACCCCTCGGTTCTCATTCGTCAGCTATATTGTTATGAGGCAATGAGACATATTATGGTATAAAATCTGTTATATTCTGCAAAAAACAGTTAGAAAGTACCAAATATGATATATACAAGGTAACTTCCCTTCTACGGTAGAGGACTCTGCTTGCACTCACATCATAAAGGGGGCAATGCTCTTCAATTTGAGCTTTATTTCGTTAAAATATGTGCAGAAGTTTCGGAGATATAGCCTTTAGTATATAGTTGTTAGGTGCAATGCACAACAATATAATATATATAAAAATGACACATGTTATATTGTTGAGATGTTACCTAACAACATATTTATACCAAATAGTACAGTTTTGAAGAAAATTGAAGAAAATAGTGTTTGAAGACATACTTTTTCGACTTAATATGAGTGTCACGTGGTCTCATCAATCCTGCAAGGGTTAAATTGCTTCAAGTTTAACAACAGGTACTAACTTCATTTTTTACATTTTTTGTTGTAATCTATAGATTTTCTTTCCCCTTTATCATGTGTGCAACACTTAGGTAGTATATTTGGTAGTTGTGTAGAAAAAATATACAGGGTGATCCAAAACTTCAACCCTTAATAGTATAAAATTATTGTTTTTTCATCAAGAAATAAAGAAAATGCACCATATACCGAGTGCGCTGTATGTAGTTCTGAATGGTACATGTTCTTACCCCTCGGTTCTCATTCGTCAGCCATATTGTTATGAGGCAATGAGACATATTATGGTATAAAATCTGTTATATTCTGCAAAAAACAGTTAGAAAGTACCAAATATGATATATACAAGGTAACTTCCCTTCTACGGTAGAGGACTCTGCTTGCACTCACATCATAAAGGGGGCAATGCTCTTCAATTTGAGCTTTAATTCGTTAAAATATGTGCAGAAGTTTCGGAGATATAGCCGTTAGTATATAGTAGTTAGGTGCAATGCCCAATAATATAATATATATAAAAATGACATATGTTATATTGTTGAGATGTTACCTAACAGCATATTTATACCAAATAGTACAGTTTTGAAGAAAATTGAAGAAAATAGTGTTTGAAGACATACTTTTTCGACTTAAGATGAGTGTCACGTGGTCTCATCAATCCTGCAAGGGTTAAATTGCTTCAAGTATAACAACAGGTACTAACTTCATTTTTTACATTTTTTGTTGTAATCTATAGATTTTCTTTCCCCTTTATCATGTGTGCAACACTTAGGTAGTATATTTGGTAGTTGTGTAGAAAAAATATACAGGGTGATCCAAAACTTCAACCCTTAATAGTATAAAATTATTGTTTTTTCATCAAGAAATAAAGAAAATGCACCATATACCGAGTGCGCTGTATGTAGTTCTGAATGGTACATGTTCTTACCCCTCGGTTCTCATTCGTCAGCCATATTGTTATGAGGCAATGAGACATATTATGGTATAAAATCTGTTATATTCTGCAAAAAACAGTTAGAAAGTACCAAATATGATATATACAAGGTAACTTCCCTTCTACGGTAGAGGACTCTGCTTGCACTCACATCATAAAGGGGGCAATGCTCTTCAATCTGAGCTTTAACTCGTTAAAATATGTGTAGAAGTTTCGGAGATATAGCCTTTAGTATATAGTAGTTAGGTGCAATGCCCAATAATATAATATATATAAAAATGACATATGTTATATTGTTGAGATGTTACCTAACAACATATTTATACCAAATAGTACAGTTTTGAAGAAAATTAAAGAAAATAGTGTTTGAAGACATACTTTTTCGACTTAAGATGAGTGTCAGGTGGTCTCATCAATCCTGCAAGGGCTTCAAGTATAACAACAGGTACTAACTTCATTTTTTACATTTTCTGTTGTAATCTATAGATTTTCTTTCCCCTTCGTCATGTGTGCAACACTTAGGTAGTATATTTGGTAGTTGTGTTGAAAAAATATACAGGGTGATCCAAAACTTCAACCCTTAATAGTATAAAATTATTGTTTTTTCATCAAGAAATAAAGAAAATGCACCATATACCGAGTGCGCTGTATGTAGTTCTGAATGGTACATGTTCTTACCCCTCGGTTCTCATTCGTCAGCCATATTGTTATGAGGCAATGAGACATATTATGGTATAAAATCTGTTATATTCTGCAAAAAACAGTTAGAAGGTACCAAATATGATATATGCAAGGTAACTTCCCTTCTACGGTAGAGGACTCTGCTTGCACTCACATCATAAAGGGGGCAATGCTCTTCAATTTGAGCTTTATTTCGTTAAAATATGTGCAGAAGTTTCGGAGATATAGCCTTTAGTATATAGTTGTTAGGTGCAATGCACAACAATATAATATATATAAAAATGACATATGTTATATTGTTGAGATGTTACCTAACAACATATTTATACCAAATAGTACAGTTTTGAAGAAAATTAAAGAAAATAGTGTTTGAAGACATACTTTTTCGACTTAAGATGAGTGTCAGGTGGTCTCATCAATCCTGCAAGGGCTTCAAGTATAACAACAGGTACTAACTTCATTTTTTACATTTTTTGTTGTAATCTATAGATTTTCTTTCCCCTTCGTCATGTGTGCAACACTTAGGTAGTATATTTGGTAGTTGTGTTGAAAAAATATACAGGGTGATCCAAAACTTCAACCCTTAATAGTATAAAATTATTGTTTTTTCATCAAGAAATAAAGAAAATGCACCATATACCGAGTGCGCTGTATGTAGTTCTGAATGGTACATGTTCTTACCCCTCGGTTCTCATTCGTCAGCTATATTGTTATGAGGCAATGAGACATATTATGGTATAAAATCTGTTATATTCTGCAAAAAACAGTTAGAAAGTACCAAATATGATATATACAAGGTAACTTCCCTTCTACGGTAGAGGACTCTGCTTGCACTCACATCATAAAGGGGGCAATGCTCTTCAATTTGAGCTTTATTTCGTTAAAATATGTGCAGAAGTTTCGGAGATATAGCCTTTAGTATATAGTTGTTAGGTGCAATGCACAACAATATAATATATATAAAAATGACACATGTTATATTGTTGAGATGTTACCTAACAACATATTTATACCAAATAGTACAGTTTTGAAGAAAATTGAAGAAAATAGTGTTTGAAGACATACTTTTTCGACTTAATATGAGTGTCACGTGGTCTCATCAATCCTGCAAGGGTTAAATTGCTTCAAGTTTAACAACAGGTACTAACTTCATTTTTTACATTTTTTGTTGTAATCTATAGATTTTCTTTCCCCTTTATCATGTGTGCAACACTTAGGTAGTATATTTGGTAGTTGTGTAGAAAAAATATACAGGGTGATCCAAAACTTCAACCCTTAATAGTATAAAATTATTGTTTTTTCATCAAGAAATAAAGAAAATGCACCATATACCGAGTGCGCTGTATGTAGTTCTGAATGGTACATGTTCTTACCCCTCGGTTCTCATTCGTCAGCCATATTGTTATGAGGCAATGAGACATATTATGGTATAAAATCTGTTATATTCTGCAAAAAACAGTTAGAAAGTACCAAATATGATATATACAAGGTAACTTCCCTTCTACGGTAGAGGACTCTGCTTGCACTCACATCATAAAGGGGGCAATGCTCTTCAATTTGAGCTTTAATTCGTTAAAATATGTGCAGAAGTTTCGGAGATATAGCCGTTAGTATATAGTAGTTAGGTGCAATGCCCAATAATATAATATATATAAAAATGACATATGTTATATTGTTGAGATGTTACCTAACAACATATTTATACCAAATAGTACAGTTTTGAAGAAAATTGAAGAAAATAGTGTTTGAAGACATACTTTTTCGACTTAAGATGAGTGTCACGTGGTCTCATCAATCCTGCAAGGGTTAAATTGCTTCAAGTATAACAACAGGTACTAACTTCATTTTTTACATTTTTTGTTGTAATCTATAGATTTTCTTTCCCCTTTATCATGTGTGCAACACTTAGGTAGTATATTTGGTAGTTGTGTAGAAAAAATATACAGGGTGATCCAAAACTTCAACCCTTAATAGTATAAAATTAATGTTTTTTCATCAAGAAATAAAGAAAATGCACCATATACCGAGTGCGCTGTATGTAGTTCTGAATGGTACATGTTCTTACCCCTCGGTTCTCATTCGTCAGCCATATTGTTATGAGGCAATGAGACATATTATGGTATAAAATCTGTTATATTCTGCAAAAAACAGTTAGAAAGTACCAAATATGATATATACAAGGTAACTTCCCTTCTACGGTAGAGGACTCTGCTTGCACTCACATCATAAAGGGGGCAATGCTCTTCAATCTGAGCTTTAACTCGTTAAAATATGTGTAGAAGTTTCGGAGATATAGCCTTTAGTATATGGTAGTTAGGTGCAATGCCCAATAATATAATATATATAAAAATGACATATGTTATATTGTTGAGATGTTACCTAACAACATATTTATACCAAATAGTACAGTTTTGAAGAAAATTAAAGAAAATAGTGTTTGAAGACATACTTTTTCGACTTAAGATGAGTGTCAGGTGGTCTCATCAATCCTGCAAGGGCTTCAAGTATAACAACAGGTACTAACTTCATTTTTTACATTTTCTGTTGTAATCTATAGATTTTCTTTCCCCTTCGTCATGTGTGCAACACTTAGGTAGTATATTTGGTAGTTGTGTTGAAAAAATATACAGGGTGATCCAAAACTTCAACCCTTAATAGTATAAAATTATTGTTTTTTCATCAAGAAATAAAGAAAATGCACCATATACCGAGTGCGCTGTATGTAGTTCTGAATGGTACATGTTCTTACCCCTCGGTTCTCATTCGTCAGCCATATTGTTATGAGGCAATGAGACATATTATGGTATAAAATCTGTTATATTCTGCAAAAAACAGTTAGAAGGTACCAAATATGATATATGCAAGGTAACTTCCCTTCTACGGTAGAGGACTCTGCTTGCACTCACATCATAAAGGGGGCAATGCTCTTCAATTTGAGCTTTATTTCGTTAAAATATGTGCAGAAGTTTCGGAGATATAGCCTTTAGTATATAGTTGTTAGGTGCAATGCACAACAATATAATATATATAAAAATGACATATGTTATATTGTTGAGATGTTACCTAACAACATATTTATACCAAATAGTACAGTTTTGAAGAAAATTAAAGAAAATAGTGTTTGAAGACATACTTTTTCGACTTAAGATGAGTGTCAGGTGGTCTCATCAATCCTGCAAGGGCTTCAAGTATAACAACAGGTACTAACTTCATTTTTTACATTTTTTGTTGTAATCTATAGATTTTCTTTCCCCTTCGTCATGTGTGCAACACTTAGGTAGTATATTTGGTAGTTGTGTTGAAAAAATATACAGGGTGATCCAAAACTTCAACCCTTAATAGTATAAAATTATTGTTTTTTCATCAAGAAATAAAGAAAATGCACCATATACCGAGTGCGCTGTATGTAGTTCTGAATGGTACATGTTCTTACCCCTCGGTTCTCATTCGTCAGCTATATTGTTATGAGGCAATGAGACATATTATGGTATAAAATCTGTTATATTCTGCAAAAAACAGTTAGAAAGTACCAAATATGATATATACAAGGTAACTTCCCTTCTACGGTAGAGGACTCTGCTTGCACTCACATCATAAAGGGGGCAATGCTCTTCAATTTGAGCTTTATTTCGTTAAAATATGTGCAGAAGTTTCGGAGATATAGCCTTTAGTATATAGTTGTTAGGTGCAATGCACAACAATATAATATATATAAAAATGACACATGTTATATTGTTGAGATGTTACCTAACAACATATTTATACCAAATAGTACAGTTTTGAAGAAAATTGAAGAAAATAGTGTTTGAAGACATACTTTTTCGACTTAATATGAGTGTCACGTGGTCTCATCAATCCTGCAAGGGTTAAATTGCTTCAAGTTTAACAACAGGTACTAACTTCATTTTTTACATTTTTTGTTGTAATCTATAGATTTTCTTTCCCCTTTATCATGTGTGCAACACTTAGGTAGTATATTTGGTAGTTGTGTAGAAAAAATATACAGGGTGATCCAAAACTTCAACCCTTAATAGTATAAAATTATTGTTTTTTCATCAAGAAATAAAGAAAATGCACCATATACCGAGTGCGCTGTATGTAGTTCTGAATGGTACATGTTCTTACCCCTCGGTTCTCATTCGTCAGCCATATTGTTATGAGGCAATGAGACATATTATGGTATAAAATCTGTTATATTCTGCAAAAAACAGTTAGAAAGTACCAAATATGATATATACAAGGTAACTTCCCTTCTACGGTAGAGGACTCTGCTTGCACTCACATCATAAAGGGGGCAATGCTCTTCAATTTGAGCTTTAATTCGTTAAAATATGTGCAGAAGTTTCGGAGATATAGCCGTTAGTATATAGTAGTTAGGTGCAATGCCCAATAATATAATATATATAAAAATGACATATGTTATATTGTTGAGATGTTACCTAACAACATATTTATACCAAATAGTACAGTTTTGAAGAAAATTGAAGAAAATAGTGTTTGAAGACATACTTTTTCGACTTAAGATGAGTGTCACGTGGTCTCATCAATCCTGCAAGGGTTAAATTGCTTCAAGTATAACAACAGGTACTAACTTCATTTTTTACATTTTTTGTTGTAATCTATAGATTTTCTTTCCCCTTTATCATGTGTGCAACACTTAGGTAGTATATTTGGTAGTTGTGTAGAAAAAATATACAGGGTGATCCAAAACTTCAACCCTTAATAGTATAAAATTAATGTTTTTTCATCAAGAAATAAAGAAAATGCACCATATACCGAGTGCGCTGTATGTAGTTCTGAATGGTACATGTTCTTACCCCTCGGTTCTCATTCGTCAGCCATATTGTTATGAGGCAATGAGACATATTATGGTATAAAATCTGTTATATTCTGCAAAAAACAGTTAGAAAGTACCAAATATGATATATACAAGGTAACTTCCCTTCTACGGTAGAGGACTCTGCTTGCACTCACATCATAAAGGGGGCAATGCTCTTCAATCTGAGCTTTAACTCGTTAAAATATGTGCAGAAGTTTCGGAGATATAGCCTTTAGTATATAGTAGTTAGGTGCAATGCCCAATAATATAATATATATAAAAATGACATATGTTATATTGTTGAGATGTTACCTAACAACATATTTATACCAAATAGTACAGTTTTGAAGAAAATTAAAGAAAATAGTGTTTGAAGACATACTTTTTCGACTTAAGATGAGTGTCAGGTGGTCTCATCAATCCTGCAAGGGCTTCAAGTATAACAACAGGTACTAACTTCATTTTTTACATTTTTTGTTGTAATCTATAGATTTTCTTTCCCCTTCGTCATGTGTGCAACACTTAGGTAGTATATTTGGTAGTTGTGTTGAAAAAATATACAGGGTGATCCTAAACTTCAACCCTTAATAGTATAAAATTATTGTTTTTTCATCAAGAAATAAAGAAAATGCACCATATACCGAGTGCGCTGTATGTAGTTCTGAATGGTACATGTTCTTACCCCTCGGTTCTCATTCGTCAGCCATATTGTTATGAGGCAATGAGACATATTATGGTATAAAATCTGTTATATTCTGCAAAAAACAGTTAGAAAGTACCAAATATGATATATACAAGGTAACTTCCCTTCTACGGTAGAGGACTCTGCTTGCACTCACGTCATAAAGGGGGCAATGCTCTTCAATTTGAGCTTTAACTCGTTAAAATATGTGCAGAAGTTTCGGAGATATAGCCTTTAGTATATAGTTGTTAGGTGCAATGCACAACAATATAATATATATAAAAATGACATATATTATATTGTTGAGATGTTACCTAACAACATATTTATACCAAATAGTACAGTTTTGAAGAAAATTGAAGAAAATAGTGTTTGAAGACATACTTTTTCGACTTAATATGAGTGTCACGTGGTCTCATCAATCCTGCAAGGGTTAAATTGCTTCAAGTATAACAACAGGTACTAACTTCATTTTTTACATTTTTTGTTGTAATCTATAGATTTTCTTTCCCCTTTATCATGTGTGCAACACTTAGGTAGTATATTTGGTAGTTGTGTAGAAAAAATATACAGGGTGATCCAAAACTTCAACCCTTAATAGTATAAAATTATTGTTTTTTCATCAAGAAATAAAGAAAATGCACCATATACCGAGTGCGCTGTATGTAGTTCTGAATGGTACATGTTCTTACCCCTCGGTTCTCATTCGTCAGCCATATTGTTATGAGGCAATGAGACATATTATGGTATAAAATCTGTTATATTCTGCAAAAAACAGTTAGAAAGTACCAAATATGATATATACAAGGTAACTTCCCTTCTACGGTAGAGGACTCTGCTTGCACTCACATCATAAAGGGGGCAATGCTCTTCAATTTGAGCTTTAACTCGTTAAAATATGTGCAGAAGTTTCGGAGATATAGCCTTTAGTATATGGTAGTTAGGTGCAATGCCCAACAATATAATATATATAAAAATGACATATATTATATTGTTGAGATGTTACCTAACAACATATTTATACCAAATAGTACAGTTTTGAAGAAAATTGAAGAAAATAATGTTTGAAGACATACTTTTTCGACTTAAGATGAGTGTCACGTGGTCTCATCAATCCTGCAAGGGTTAAATTGCTTCAAGTATAACAACAGGTACTAACTTAATTTTTTACATTTTTTGTTTTAACCTATAGATTTTCTTTCCCCTTCATCATGTGTGCAACACTTAGGTAGTATATTTGGTAGTTGTGTTGAAAAAATATACAGGGTGATCCAAAACTTCAACCCTTAATAGTATAAAATTATTGTTTTTTCATCAAGATATAAAGAAAATGCACCATATACCGAGTGCGCTGTATGTAGTTCTGAATGGTACATGTTCTTACCCCTCGGTTCTCATTCGTCAGCCATATTGTTATGAGGCAATGAGACATATTATGGTATAAAATCTGTTATATTCTGCAAAAAACAGTTAGAAAGTACCAAATATGATATATACAAGGTAACTTCCCTTCTACGGTAGAGGACTCTGCTTGCACTCACATCATAAAGGGGGCAATGCTCTTCAATTTGAGCTTTATTTCGTTAAAATATGTGCAGAAGTTTCGGAGATATAGCCTTTAGTATATAGTTGTTAGGTGCAATGCACAACAATATAATATATATAAAAATGACATATGTTATATTGTTGAGATGTTACCTAACAACATATTTATACCAAATAGTACAGTTTTGAAGAAAATTGAAGAAAATAGTGTTTGAAGACATACTTTTTCGACTTAATATGAGTGTCACGTGGTCTCATCAATCCTGCAAGGGTTAAATTGCTTCAAGTATAACAACAGGTACTAACTTCATTTTTTACATTTTTTGTTGTAATCTATAGATTTTCTTTCCCCTTTATCATGTGTGCAACACTTAGGTAGTATATTTGGTAGTTGTGTAGAAAAAATATACAGGGTGATCCAAAACTTCAACCCTTAATAGTATAAAATTATTGTTTTTTCATCAAGAAATAAAGAAAATGCACCATATACCGAGTGCGCTGTATGTAGTTCTGAATGGTACATGTTCTTACCCCTCGGTTGTCATTCGTCAGCCATATTGTTATGAGGCAATGAGACATATTATGGGAAATAATTTTTTATATTCTGCAAAAAACAGTTAGAAAGTACCAAATAATATATATACAAGGTAACTTCCCTTCTACGGTAGAGGACTCTGCTTGCACTCACATCATAAAGGGGGCAATGCTCTTCAATTTGAGCTTTATTTCGTTAAAATATGTGCAGAAGTTTCGGAGATATAGCCTTTAGTATATAGTTGTTAGGTGCAATGCACAACAATATAATATATATAAAAATGACATATGTTATATTGTTGAGATGTTACCTAACAACATATTTATACCAAATAGTACAGTTTTGAAGAAAATTGAAGAAAATAGTGTTTGAAGACATACTTTTTCGACTTAAGATGAGTGTCACGTGGTCTCATCAATCCTGCAAGGGTTAAATTGCTTCAAGTATAACAACAGGTACTAACTTCATTTTTTACATTTTTTGTTGTAATCTATAGATTTTCTTTCCCCTTCGTCATGTGTGCAACACTTAGGTAGTATATTTGGTAGTTGTGTTGAAAAAATATACAGGGTGATGCAAAATTTCAACCCTTAATACTATAACATTATTGTTTTTTCATCAAGAAATAAAGAAAATGCACCATATACCGAGTGCGCTGTATGTAGTTCTGAATGGTACATGTTCTTACCCCTCGGTTGTCATTCGTCAGCCATATTGTTATGAGGCAATGAGACATATTATGGGACAAAATCTGTTATATTCTGAAAAAAAAAAAAACAGTTAGAAAGCCCCAAATATGATAAAAAAAAGGTAACTTCCCTTCTACGGTAGAGGACTCTGCATGCACTCACATCATAAAGGGGGCAATGCTCTTCAATTTGAGCTTTAATTCGTTAAAATATGTGCAGAAGTTTCGGAGATATAGCCGTTAGTATATAGTAGTTAGGTGCAATGCCCAACAATATAATATATATAAAAATGACATATGTTATATTGTTGAGATGTTACCTAACAACATATTTATACCAAATAGTACAGTTTTGAAGAAAATTGAAGAAAATAGTGTTTGAAGACATACTTTTTCGACTTAAGATGAGTGTCACGTGGTCTCATCAATCCTGCAAGGTTTAAATTACTTCAAGTATAACAACAGGTACTAACTTCATTTTTTACATTTTTTGTTGTAATCTATAGATTTTCTTTCCCCTTTATCATGTGTGCAACACTTAGGTAGTATATTTGGTAGTTGTGTAGAAAAAATATACAGGGTGATGCAAAACTTCAACCCTTAATAGTATAAAATTATTGTTTTTTCATCAAGAAATAAAGAAAATGCACCATATACCGAGTGCGATGTATGTAGTTCTGAATGGTACATGTTCTTACCCCTCGGTTCTCATTCGTCAGCCATATTGTTATGAGGCAATGAGACATATTATGGTATAAAATCTGTTATATTCTGCAAAAAACAGTTAGAAAGTACCAAATATGATATATACAAGGTAACTTCCCTTCTACGGTAGAGGACTCTGCTTGCACTCACATCATAAAGGGGGCAATGCTCTTCAATTTGAGCTTTAATTCGTTAAAATATGTGCAGAAGTTTCGGAGATATAGCCTTTAGTATATAGTAGTTAGGTGCAATGCCCAATAATATAATATATATAAAAATGACATATGTTATATTGTTGAGATGTTACCTAACAACATATTTATACCAAATAGTACAGTTTTGAAGAAAATTAAAGAAAATAGTGTTTGAAGACATACTTTTTCGACTTAAGATGAGTGTCAGGTGGTCTCATCAATCCTGCAAGGGCTTCAAGTATAACAACAGGTACTAACTTCATTTTTTACATTTTTTGTTGTAATCTATAGATTTTCTTTCCCCTTCGTCGTGTGTGCAACACTTAGGTAGTATATTTGGTAGTTGTGTTGAAAAAATATACAGGGTGATCCAAAACTTCAACCCTTAATAGTATAAAATTATTGTTTTTTCATCAAGAAATAAAGAAAATGCACCATATACCGAGTGCGCTGTATGTAGTTCTGAATGGTACATGTTCTTACCCCTCGGTTCTCATTCGTCAGCCATATTGTTATGAGGCAATGAGACATATTATGGTATAAAATCTGTTATATTCTGCAAAAAACAGTTAGAAAGTACCAAATATGATATATACAAGGTAACTTCCCTTCTACGGCAGAGGACTCTGCTTGCACTCACATCATAAAGGGGGCAATGCTCTTCAATTTGAGCTTTAACTCGTTAAAATATGTGCAGAAGTTTCGGAGATATAGCCTTTAGTATATGGTAGTTAGGTGCAATGCCCAACAATATAATATATATAAAAATGACATATATTATATTGTTGAGATGTTACCTAACAACATATTTATACCAAATAGTACAGTTTTGAAGAAAATTGAAGAAAATAATGTTTGAAGACATACTTTTTCGACTTAAGATGAGTGTCACGTGGTCTCATCAATCCTGCAAGGGTTAAATTGCTTCAAGTATAACAACAGGTACTAACTTAATTTTTTACATTTTTTGTTGTAACCTATAGATTTTCTTTCCCCTTCATCATGTGTGCAACACTTAGGTAGTATATTTGGTAGTTGTGTAGAAAAAATATACAGGGTGATTCAAAACTTCAACCCTTAATAGTATAAAATTATTGTTTTTTCATCAAGATATAAAGAAAATGCACCATATACCGAGTGCGCTGTATGTAGTTCTGAATGGTACATGTTCTTACCCCTCGGTTCTCATTCGTCAGCCATATTTTTATGAGGCAATGAGACATATTATGGTATAAAATCTGTTATATTCTGCAAAAAACAGTTAGAAAGTACCAAATATGATATATACAAGGTAACTTCCCTTCTACGGTAGAGGACTCTGCTTGCACTCACATCATAAAGGGGGCAATGCTCTTCAATCTGAGCTTTAACTCGTTAAAATATGTGCAGAAGTTTCGGAGATATAGCCTTTAGTATATAGTAGTTAGGTGCAATGCCCAATAATATAATATATATAAAAATGACATATGTTATATTGTTGAGATGTTACCTAACAACATATTTATACCAAATAGTACAGTTTTGAAGAAAATTAAAGAAAATAGTGTTTGAAGACATACTTTTTCGACTTAAGATGAGTGTCAGGTGGTCTCATCAATCCTGCAAGGGCTTCAAGTATAACAACAGGTACTAACTTCATTTTTTACATTTTTTGTTGTAATCTATAGATTTTCTTTCCCCTTCGTCATGTGTGCAACACTTAGGTAGTATATTTGGTAGTTGTGTTGAAAAAATATACAGGGTGATCCAAAACTTCAACCCTTAATAGTATAAAACTATTGTTTTTTCATCAAGAAATAAAGAAAATGCACCATATACCGAGTGCGCTGTATGTAGTTCTGAATGGTACATGTTCTTACCCCTCGGTTCTCATTCGTCAGCCATATTGTTATGAGGCAATGAGACATATTATGGTATAAAATCTGTTATATTCTGCAAAAAACAGTTAGAAAGTACCAAATATGATATATACAAGGTAACTTCCCTTCTACGGTAGAGGACTCTGCTTGCACTCACGTCATAAAGGGGGCAATGCTCTTCAATTTGAGCTTTAACTCGTTAAAATATGTGCAGAAGTTTCGGAGATATAGCCTTTAGTATATAGTTGTTAGGTGCAATGCACAACAATATAATATATATAAAAATGACATATATTATATTGTTGAGATGTTACCTAACAACATATTTATACCAAATAGTACAGTTTTGAAGAAAATTGAAGAAAATAGTGTTTGAAGACATACTTTTTCGACTTAATATGAGTGTCACGTGGTCTCATCAATCCTGCAAGGGTTAAATTTCTTCAAGTATAACAACAGGTACAAACTTCATTTTTTACATTTTTTGTTGTAATCTATAGATTTTCTTTCCCCTTTATCATGTGTGCAACACTTAGGTAGTATATTTGGTAGTTGTGTAGAAAAAATATACAGGGTGATCCAAAACTTCAACCCTTAATATTATAAAATTATTGTTTTTTCATCAAGAAATAAAGAAAATGCACCATATACCGAGTGCGCTGTATGTAGTTCTGAATGGTACATGTTCTTACCCCTCGGTTCTCATTCGTCAGCCATATTGTTATGAGGCAATGAGACATATTATGGTATAAAATCTGTTATATTCTGCAAAAAACAGTTAGAAAGTACCAAATATGATATATACAAGGTAACTTCCCTTCTACGGTAGAGGACTCTGCTTGCACTCACATCATAAAGGGGGCAATGCTCTTCAATTTGAGCTTTAACTCGTTAAAATATGTGCAGAAGTTTCGGAGATATAGCCTTTAGTATATGGTAGTTAGGTGCAATGCCCAACAATATAATATATATAAAAATGACATATATTATATTGTTGAGATGTTACCTAACAACATATTTATACCAAATAGTACAGTTTTGAAGAAAATTGAAGAAAATAATGTTTGAAGACATACTTTTTCGACTTAAGATGAGTGTCACGTGGTCTCATCAATCCTGCAAGGGTTAAATTGCTTCAAGTATAACAACAGGTACTAACTTAATTTTTTACATTTTTTGTTTTAACCTATAGATTTTCTTTCCCCTTCATCATGTGTGCAACACTTAGGTAGTATATTTGGTAGTTGTGTTGAAAAAATATACAGGGTGATCCAAAACTTCAACCCTTAATAGTATAAAATTATTGTTTTTTCATCAAGATATAAAGAAAATGCACCATATACCGAGTGCGCTGTATGTAGTTCTGAATGGTACATGTTCTTACCCCTCGGTTCTCATTCGTCAGCCATATTGTTATGAGGCAATGAGACATATTATGGTATAAAATCTGTTATATTCTGCAAAAAACAGTTAGAAAGTACCAAATATGATATATACAAGGTAACTTCCCTTCTACGGTAGAGGACTCTGCTTGCACTCACATCATAAAGGGGGCAATGCTCTTCAATTTGAGCTTTATTTCGTTAAAATATGTGCAGAAGTTTCGGAGATATAGCCTTTAGTATATAGTTGTTAGGTGCAATGCACAACAATATAATATATATAAAAATGACATATGTTATATTGTTGAGATGTTACCTAACAACATATTTATACCAAATAGTACAGTTTTGAAGAAAATTGAAGAAAATAGTGTTTGAAGACATACTTTTTCGACTTAATATGAGTGTCACGTGGTCTCATCAATCCTGCAAGGGTTAAATTGCTTCAAGTATAACAACAGGTACTAACTTCATTTTTTACATTTTTTGTTGTAATCTATAGATTTTCTTTCCCCTTTATCATGTGTGCAACACTTAGGTAGTATATTTGGTAGTTGTGTAGAAAAAATATACAGGGTGATCCAAAACTTCAACCCTTAATAGTATAAAATTATTGTTTTTTCATCAAGAAATAAAGAAAATGCACCATATACCGAGTGCGCTGTATGTAGTTCTGAATGGTACATGTTCTTACCCCTCGGTTGTCATTCGTCAGCCATATTGTTATGAGGCAATGAGACATATTATGGGAAATAATTTTTTATATTCTGCAAAAAACAGTTAGAAAGTACCAAATAATATATATACAAGGTAACTTCCCTTCTACGGTAGAGGACTCTGCTTGCACTCACATCATAAAGGGGGCAATGCTCTTCAATTTGAGCTTTATTTCGTTAAAATATGTGCAGAAGTTTCGGAGATATAGCCTTTAGTATATAGTTGTTAGGTGCAATGCACAACAATATAATATATATAAAAATGACATATGTTATATTGTTGAGATGTTACCTAACAACATATTTATACCAAATAGTACAGTTTTGAAGAAAATTGAAGAAAATAGTGTTTGAAGACATACTTTTTCGACTTAAGATGAGTGTCACGTGGTCTCATCAATCCTGCAAGGGTTAAATTGCTTCAAGTATAACAACAGGTACTAACTTCATTTTTTACATTTTTTGTTGTAATCTATAGATTTTCTTTCCCCTTCGTCATGTGTGCAACACTTAGGTAGTATATTTGGTAGTTGTGTTGAAAAAATATACAGGGTGATGCAAAATTTCAACCCTTAATACTATAACATTATTGTTTTTTCATCAAGAAATAAAGAAAATGCACCATATACCGAGTGCGCTGTATGTAGTTCTGAATGGTACATGTTCTTACCCCTCGGTTGTCATTCGTCAGCCATATTGTTATGAGGCAATGAGACATATTATGGGACAAAATCTGTTATATTCTGAAAAAAAAAAACAGTTAGAAAGCCCCAAATATGATAAAAAAAAGGTAACTTCCCTTCTACGGTAGAGGACTCTGCATGCACTCACATCATAAAGGGGGCAATGCTCTTCAATTTGAGCTTTAATTCGTTAAAATATGTGCAGAAGTTTCGGAGATATAGCCGTTAGTATATAGTAGTTAGGTGCAATGCCCAACAATATAATATATATAAAAATGACATATGTTATATTGTTGAGATGTTACCTAACAACATATTTATACCAAATAGTACAGTTTTGAAGAAAATTGAAGAAAATAGTGTTTGAAGACATACTTTTTCGACTTAAGATGAGTGTCACGTGGTCTCATCAATCCTGCAAGG
This sequence comes from Thermobia domestica, assembly GCF_964235325.1. NCBI lineage: Eukaryota > Metazoa > Arthropoda > Insecta > Zygentoma > Lepismatidae > Thermobia > Thermobia domestica. The sequence continues at coordinate 184,939 of NW_027656019.1, forward strand.
GTTAAATTGCTTCAAGTATAACAACAGGTACTAACTTAATTTTTTACATTTTTTGTTGTAACCTATAGATTTTCTTTCCCCTTCATCATGTGTGCAACACTTAGGTAGTATATTTGGTAGTTGTGTAGAAAAAATATACAGGGTGATTCAAAACTTCAACCCTTAATAGTATAAAATTATTGTTTTTTCATCAAGATATAAAGAAAATGCACCATATACCGAGTGCGCTGTATGTAGTTCTGAATGGTACATGTTCTTACCCCTCGGTTCTCATTCGTCAGCCATATTTTTATGAGGCAATGAGACATATTATGGTATAAAATCTGTTATATTCTGCAAAAAACAGTTAGAAAGTACCAAATATGATATATACAAGGTAACTTCCCTTCTACGGTAGAGGACTCTGCTTGCACTCACATCATAAAGGGGGCAATGCTCTTCAATCTGAGCTTTAACTCGTTAAAATATGTGCAGAAGTTTCGGAGATATAGCCTTTAGTATATAGTAGTTAGGTGCAATGCCCAATAATATAATATATATAAAAATGACATATGTTATATTGTTGAGATGTTACCTAACAACATATTTATACCAAATAGTACAGTTTTGAAGAAAATTAAAGAAAATAGTGTTTGGAGACATACTTTTTCGACTTAAGATGAGTGTCAGGTGGTCTCATCAATCCTGCAAGGGCTTCAAGTATAACAACAGGTACTAACTTCATTTTTTACATTTTTTGTTGTAATCTATAGATTTTCTTTCCCCTTCGTCATGTGTGCAACACTTAGGTAGTATATTTGGTAGTTGTGTTGAAAAAATATACAGGGTGATCCAAAACTTCAACCCTTAATAGTATAAAACTATTGTTTTTTCATCAAGAAATAAAGAAAATGCACCATATACCGAGTGCGCTGTATGTAGTTCTGAATGGTACATGTTCTTACCCCTCGGTTCTCATTCGTCAGCCATATTGTTATGAGGCAATGAGACATATTATGGTATAAAATCTGTTATATTCTGCAAAAAACAGTTAGAAAGTACCAAATATGATATATACAAGGTAACTTCCCTTCTACGGTAGAGGACTCTGCTTGCACTCACGTCATAAAGGGGGCAATGCTCTTCAATTTGAGCTTTAACTCGTTAAAATATGTGCAGAAGTTTCGGAGATATAGCCTTTAGTATATAGTTGTTAGGTGCAATGCACAACAATATAATATATATAAAAATGACATATATTATATTGTTGAGATGTTACCTAACAACATATTTATACCAAATAGTACAGTTTTGAAGAAAATTGAAGAAAATAGTGTTTGAAGACATACTTTTTCGACTTAATATGAGTGTCACGTGGTCTCATCAATCCTGCAAGGGTTAAATTTCTTCAAGTATAACAACAGGTACAAACTTCATTTTTTACATTTTTTGTTGTAATCTATAGATTTTCTTTCCCCTTTATCATGTGTGCAACACTTAGGTAGTATATTTGGTAGTTGTGTAGAAAAAATATACAGGGTGATCCAAAACTTCAACCCTTAATAGTATAAAATTATTGTTTTTTCATCAAGAAATAAAGAAAATGCACCATATACCGAGTGCGCTGTATGTAGTTCTGAATGGTACATGTTCTTACCCCTCGGTTCTCATTCGTCAGCCATATTGTTATGAGGCAATGAGACATATTATGGTATAAAATCTGTTATATTCTGCAAAAAACAGTTAGAAAGTACCAAATATGATATATACAAGGTAACTTCCCTTCTACGGTAGAGGACTCTGCTTGCACTCACATCATAAAGGGGGCAATGCTCTTCAATTTGAGCTTTAACTCGTTAAAATATGTGCAGAAGTTTCGGAGATATAGCCTTTAGTATATGGTAGTTAGGTGCAATGCCCAACAATATAATATATATAAAAATGACATATATTATATTGTTGAGATGTTACCTAACAACATATTTATACCAAATAGTACAGTTTTGAAGAAAATTGAAGAAAATAATGTTTGAAGACATACTTTTTCGACTTAAGATGAGTGTCACGTGGTCTCATCAATCCTGCAAGGGTTAAATTGCTTCAAGTATAACAACAGGTACTAACTTAATTTTTTACATTTTTTGTTTTAACCTATAGATTTTCTTTCCCCTTCATCATGTGTGCAACACTTAGGTAGTATATTTGGTAGTTGTGTTGAAAAAATATACAGGGTGATCCAAAACTTCAACCCTTAATAGTATAAAATTATTGTTTTTTCATCAAGATATAAAGAAAATGCACCATATACCGAGTGCGCTGTATGTAGTTCTGAATGGTACATGTTCTTACCCCTCGGTTCTCATTCGTCAGCCATATTGTTATGAGGCAATGAGACATATTATGGTATAAAATCTGTTATATTCTGCAAAAAACAGTTAGAAAGTACCAAATATGATATATACAAGGTAACTTCCCTTCTACGGTAGAGGACTCTGCTTGCACTCACATCATAAAGGGGGCAATGCTCTTCAATTTGAGCTTTATTTCGTTAAAATATGTGCAGAAGTTTCGGAGATATAGCCTTTAGTATATAGTTGTTAGGTGCAATGCACAACAATATAATATATATAAAAATGACATATGTTATATTGTTGAGATGTTACCTAACAACATATTTATACCAAATAGTACAGTTTTGAAGAAAATTGAAGAAAATAGTGTTTGAAGACATACTTTTTCGACTTAATATGAGTGTCACGTGGTCTCATCAATCCTGCAAGGGTTAAATTGCTTCAAGTATAACAACAGGTACTAACTTCATTTTTTACATTTTTTGTTGTAATCTATAGATTTTCTTTCCCCTTTATCATGTGTGCAACACTTAGGTAGTATATTTGGTAGTTGTGTAGAAAAAATATACAGGGTGATCCAAAACTTCAACCCTTAATAGTATAAAATTATTGTTTTTTCATCAAGAAATAAAGAAAATGCACCATATACCGAGTGCGCTGTATGTAGTTCTGAATGGTACATGTTCTTACCCCTCGGTTGTCATTCGTCAGCCATATTGTTATGAGGCAATGAGACATATTATGGGATATAATTTTTTATATTCTGCAAAAAACAGTTAGAAAGTACCAAATAATATATATACAAGGTAACTTCCCTTCTACGGTAGAGGACTCTGCTTGCACTCACATCATAAAGGGGGCAATGCTCTTCAATTTGAGCTTTATTTCGTTAAAATATGTGCAGAAGTTTCGGAGATATAGCCTTTAGTATATAGTTGTTAGGTGCAATGCACAACAATATAATATATATAAAAATGACATATGTTATATTGTTGAGATGTTACCTAACAACATATTTATACCAAATAGTACAGTTTTGAAGAAAATTGAAGAAAATAGTGTTTGAAGACATACTTTTTCGACTTAAGATGAGTGTCACGTGGTCTCATCAATCCTGCAAGGGTTAAATTGCTTCAAGTATAACAACAGGTACTAACTTCATTTTTTACATTTTTTGTTGTAATCTATAGATTTTCTTTCCCCTTCGTCATGTGTGCAACACTTAGGTAGTATATTTGGTAGTTGTGTTGAAAAAATATACAGGGTGATGCAAAATTTCAACCCTTAATACTATAACATTATTGTTTTTTCATCAAGAAATAAAGAAAATGCACCATATACCGAGTGCGCTGTATGTAGTTCTGAATGGTACATGTTCTTACCCCTCGGTTGTCATTCGTCAGCCATATTGTTATGAGGCAATGAGACATATTATGGGACAAAATCTGTTATATTCTGAAAAAAAAAAACAGTTAGAAAGCCCCAAATATGATAAAAAAAAGGTAACTTCCCTTCTACGGTAGAGGACTCTGCATGCACTCACATCATAAAGGGGGCAATGCTCTTCAATTTGAGCTTTAATTCGTTAAAATATGTGCAGAAGTTTCGGAGATATAGCCTTTAGTATATAGTAGTTAGGTGCAATGCCCAACAATATAATATATATAAAAATGACATATGTTATATTGTTGAGATGTTACCTAACAACATATTTATACCAAATAGTACAGTTTTGAAGAAAATTGAAGAAAATAGTGTTTGAAGACATACTTTTTCGACTTAAGATGAGTGTCACGTGGTCTCATCAATCCTGCAAGGGTTAAATTACTTCAAGTATAACAACAGGTACTAACTTCATTTTTTACATTTTTTGTTGTAATCTATAGATTTTCTTTCCCCTTTATCATGTGTGCAACACTTAGGTAGTATATTTGGTAGTTGTGTAGAAAAAATATACAGGGTGATGCAAAACTTCAACCCTTAATAGTATAAAATTATTGTTTTTTCATCAAGAAATAAAGAAAATGCACCATATACCGAGTGCGATGTATGTAGTTCTGAATGGTACATGTTCTTACCCCTCGGTTCTCATTCGTCAGCCATATTGTTATGAGGCAATGAGACATATTATGGTATAAAATCTGTTATATTCTGCAAAAAACAGTTAGAAAGTACCAAATATGATATATACAAGGTAACTTCCCTTCTACGGTAGAGGACTCTGCTTGCACTCACATCATAAAGGGGGCAATGCTCTTCAATTTGAGCTTTAATTCGTTAAAATATGTGCAGAAGTTTCGGAGATATAGCCTTTAGTATATAGTAGTTAGGTGCAATGCCCAATAATATAATATATATAAAAATGACATATGTTATATTGTTGAGATGTTACCTAACAACATATTTATACCAAATAGTACAGTTTTGAAGAAAATTAAAGAAAATAGTGTTTGAAGACATACTTTTTCGACTTAAGATGAGTGTCAGGTGGTCTCATCAATCCTGCAAGGGCTTCAAGTATAACAACAGGTACTAACTTCATTTTTTACATTTTTTGTTGTAATCTATAGATTTTCTTTCCCCTTCGTCGTGTGTGCAACACTTAGGTAGTATATTTGGTAGTTGTGTTGAAAAAATATACAGGGTGATCCAAAACTTCAACCCTTAATAGTATAAAATTATTGTTTTTTCATCAAGAAATAAAGAAAATGCACCATATACCGAGTGCGCTGTATGTAGTTCTGAATGGTACATGTTCTTACCCCTCGGTTCTCATTCGTCAGCCATATTGTTATGAGGCAATGAGACATATTATGGTATAAAATCTGTTATATTCTGCAAAAAACAGTTAGAAAGTACCAAATATGATATATACAAGGTAACTTCCCTTCTACGGCAGAGGACTCTGCTTGCACTCACATCATAAAGGGGGCAATGCTCTTCAATTTGAGCTTTAACTCGTTAAAATATGTGCAGAAGTTTCGGAGATATAGCCTTTAGTATATGGTAGTTAGGTGCAATGCCCAACAATATAATATATATAAAAATGACATATATTATATTGTTGAGATGTTACCTAACAACATATTTATACCAAATAGTACAGTTTTGAAGAAAATTGAAGAAAATAATGTTTGAAGACATACTTTTTCGACTTAAGATGAGTGTCACGTGGTCTCATCAATCCTGCAAGGGTTAAATTGCTTCAAGTATAACAACAGGTACTAACTTAATTTTTTACATTTTTTGTTGTAACCTATAGATTTTCTTTCCCCTTCATCATGTGTGCAACACTTAGGTAGTATATTTGGTAGTTGTGTAGAAAAAATATACAGGGTGATTCAAAACTTCAACCCTTAATAGTATAAAATTATTGTTTTTTCATCAAGATATAAAGAAAATGCACCATATACCGAGTGCGCTGTATGTAGTTCTGAATGGTACATGTTCTTACCCCTCGGTTCTCATTCGTCAGCCATTTTTTTATGAGGCAATGAGACATATTATGGTATAAAATCTGTTATATTCTGCAAAAAACAGTTAGAAAGTACCAAATATGATATATACAAGGTAACTTCCCTTCTACGGTAGAGGACTCTGCTTGCACTCACATAATAAAGGGGCAATGCTCTCCAATTTGAGCTTTATTTCGTTAAAATATGTGCAGAAGTTTCGGAGATATAGCCTTTACTATATAGTTGTTAGGTGCAATGCACAACAATATAATATATATAAAAATGACATATGTTATATTGTTGAGATGTTACCTAACAACATATTTATACCAAAGAGTACAGTTTTGAAGAAAATTAAAGAAAATAGTGTTTGAAGACATACTTTTTCGACTTAAGATGAGTGTCAGGTGGTCTCATCAATCCTGCAAGGGCTTCAAGTATAACAACAGGTACTAACTTCATTTTTTACATTTTTTGTTGTAATCTATAGATTTTCTTTCCCCTTCGTCATGTGTGCAACACTTAGGTAGTATATTTGGTAGTTGTGTTGAAAAAATATACAGGGTGATCCAAAACTTCAACCCTTAATAGTATAAAATTATTGTTTTTTCATCAAGAAATAAAGAAAATGCACCATATACCGAGTGCGCTGTATGTAGTTCTGAATGGTACATGTTCTTACCCCTCGGTTCTCATTCGTCAGCCATATTGTTATGAGGCAATGAGACATATTATGGTATAAAATCTGTTATATTCTGCAAAAAACAGTTAGAAAGTACCAAATATGATATATACAAGGTAACTTCCCTTCTACGGTAGAGGACTCTGCTTGCACTCACATCATAAAGGGGGCAATGCTCTTCAATTTGAGCTTTAACTCGTTAAAATATGTGCAGAAGTTTCGGAGATATAGCCTTTAGTATATAGTTGTTAGGTGCAATGCACAACAATATAATATATATAAAAATGACATATATTATATTGTTGAGATGTTACCTAACAACATATTTATACCAAATAGTACAGTTTTGAAGAAAATTGAAGAAAATAGTGTTTGAAGACATACTTTTTCGACTTAATATGAGAGTCACGTGGTCTCATCAATCCTGCAAGGGTTAAATTGCTTCAAGTATAACAACAGGTACTAACTTCATTTTTTACATTTTTTGTTGTAATCTATAGATTTTCTTTCCCCTTTATCATGTGTGCAACACTTAGGTAGTATATTTGGTAGTTGTGTAGAAAAAATATACAGGGTGATCCAAAACTTCAACCCTTAATAGTATAAAATTATTGTTTTTTCATCAAGAAATAAAGAAAATGCACCATATACCGAGTGCGCTGTATGTAGTTCTGAATGGTACATGTTCTTACCCCTCGGTTCTCATTCGTCAGCCATATTGTTATGAGGCAATGAGACATATTATGGTATAAAATCTGTTATATTCTGCAAAAAACAGTTAGAAAGTACCAAATATGATATATACAAGGTAACTTCCCTTCTACGGTAGAGGACTCTGCTTGCACTCACATCATAAAGGGGGCAATGCTCTTCAATTTGAGCTTTAACTCGTTAAAATATGTGCAGAAGTTTCGGAGATATAGCCTTTAGTATATGGTAGTTAGGTGCAATGCCCAACAATATAATATATATAAAAATGACATATATTATATTGTTGAGATGTTACCTAACAACATATTTATACCAAATAGTACAGTTTTGAAGAAAATTGAAGAAAATAATGTTTGAAGACATACTTTTTCGACTTAAGATGAGTGTCACGTGGTCTCATCAATCCTGCAAGGGTTAAATTACTTCAAGTATAACAACAGGTACTAACTTCATTTTTTACATTTTTTGTTGTAATCTATAGATTTTCTTTCCCCTTTATCATGTGTGCAACACTTAGGTAGTATATTTGGTAGTTGTGTAGAAAAAATATACAGGGTGATGCAAAACTTCAACCCTTAATAGTATAAAATTATTGTTTTTTCATCAAGAAATAAAGAAAATGCACCATATACCGAGTGCGATGTATGTAGTTCTGAATGGTACATGTTCTTACCCCTCGGTTCTCATTCGTCAGCCATATTGTTATGAGGCAATGAGACATATTATGGTATAAAATCTGTTATATTCTGCAAAAAACAGTTAGAAAGTACCAAATATGATATATACAAGGTAACTTCCCTTCTACGGTAGAGGACTCTGCTTGCACTCACATCATAAAGGGGGCAATGCTCTTCAATTTGAGCTTTAATTCGTTAAAATATGTGCAGAAGTTTCGGAGATATAGCCTTTAGTATATAGTAGTTAGGTGCAATGCCCAATAATATAATATATATAAAAATGACATATGTTATATTGTTGAGATGTTACCTAACAACATATTTATACCAAATAGTACAGTTTTGAAGAAAATTAAAGAAAATAGTGTTTGAAGACATACTTTTTCGACTTAAGATGAGTGTCAGGTGGTCTCGTCAATCCTGCAAGGGCTTCAAGTATAACAACAGGTACTAACTTCATTTTTTACATTTTTTGTTGTAATCTATAGATTTTCTTTCCCCTTCGTCGTGTGTGCAACACTTAGGTAGTATATTTGGTAGTTGTGTTGAAAAAATATACAGGGTGATCCAAAACTTCAACCCTTAATAGTATAAAATTATTGTTTTTTCATCAAGAAATAAAGAAAATGCACCATATACCGAGTGCGCTGTATGTAGTTCTGAATGGTACATGTTCTTACCCTCGGTTCTCATTCGTCAGCCATATTGTTATGAGGCAATGAGACATATTATGGTATAAAATCTGTTATATTCTGCAAAAAACAGTTAGAAAGTACCAAATATGATATATACAAGGTAACTTCCCTTCTACGGTAGAGGACTCTGCTTGCACTCACATCATAAAGGGGGCAATGCTCTTCAATTTGAGCTTTAACTCGTTAAAATATGTGCAGAAGTTTCGGAGATATAGCCTTTAGTATATAGTTGTTAGGTGCAATGCACAACAATATAATATATATAAAAATGACATATATTATATTGTTGAGATGTTACCTAACAACATATTTATACCAAATAGTACAGTTTTGAAGAAAATTGAAGAAAATAGTGTTTGAAGACATACTTTTTCGACTTAATATGAGAGTCACGTGGTCTCATCAATCCTGCAAGGGTTAAATTGCTTCAAGTATAACAACAGGTACTAACTTCATTTTTTACATTTTTTGTTGTAATCTATAGATTTTCTTTCCCCTTTATCATGTGTGCAACACTTAGGTAGTATATTTGGTAGTTGTGTAGAAAAAATATACAGGGTGATCCAAAACTTCAACCCTTAATAGTATAAAATTATTGTTTTTTCATCAAGAAATAAAGAAAATGCACCATATACCGAGTGCGCTGTATGTAGTTCTGAATGGTACATGTTCTTACCCCTCGGTTCTCATTCGTCAGCCATATTGTTATGAGGCAATGAGACATATTATGGTATAAAATCTGTTATATTCTGCAAAAAACAGTTAGAAAGTACCAAATATGATATATACAAGGTAACTTCCCTTCTACGGCAGAGGACTCTGCTTGCACTCACATCATAAAGGGGGCAATGTTCTTCAATTTGAGCTTTAACTCGTTAAAATATGTGCAGAAGTTTCGGAGATATAGCCTTTAGTATATGGTAGTTAGGTGCAATGCCCAACAATATAATATATATAAAAATGACATATATTATATTGTTGAGATGTTACCTAACAACATATTTATACCAAATAGTACAGTTTTGAAGAAAATTGAAGAAAATAATGTTTGAAGACATACTTTTTCGACTTAAGATGAGTGTCACGTGGTCTCATCAATCCTGCAAGGGTTAAATTGCTTCAAGTATAACAACAGGTACTAACTTAATTTTTTACATTTTTTGTTGTAACCTATAGATTTTCTTTCCCCTTCATCATGTGTGCAACACTTAGGTAGTATATTTGGTAGTTGTGTAGAAAAAATATACAGGGTGATTCAAAACTTCAACCCTTAATAGTATAAAATTATTGTTTTTTCATCAAGATATAAAGAAAATGCACCATATACCGAGTGCGCTGTATGTAGTTCTGAATGGTACATGTTCTTACCCCTCGGTTCTCATTCGTCAGCCATATTTTTATGAGGCAATGAGACATATTATGGTATAAAATCTGTTATATTCTGCAAAAAACAGTTAGAAAGTACCAAATATGATATATACAAGGTAACTTCCCTTCTACGGTAGAGGACTCTGCTTGCACTCACATCATAAAGGGGGCAATGCTCTTCAATCTGAGCTTTAACTCGTTAAAATATGTGCAGAAGTTTCGGAGATATAGCCTTTAGTATATAGTAGTTAGGTGCAATGCCCAATAATATAATATATATAAAAATGACATATGTTATATTGTTGAGATGTTACCTAACAACATATTTATACCAAATAGTACAGTTTTGAAGAAAATTAAAGAAAATAGTGTTTGGAGACATACTTTTTCGACTTAAGATGAGTGTCAGGTGGTCTCATCAATCCTGCAAGGGCTTCAAGTATAACAACAGGTACTAACTTCATTTTTTACATTTTTTGTTGTAATCTATAGATTTTCTTTCCCCTTCGTCATGTGTGCAACACTTAGGTAGTATATTTGGTAGTTGTGTTGAAAAAATATACAGGGTGATCCAAAACTTCAACCCTTAATAGTATAAAACTATTGTTTTTTCATCAAGAAATAAAGAAAATGCACCATATACCGAGTGCGCTGTATGTAGTTCTGAATGGTACATGTTCTTACCCCTCGGTTCTCATTCGTCAGCCATATTGTTATGAGGCAATGAGACATATTATGGTATAAAATCTGTTATATTCTGCAAAAAACAGTTAGAAAGTACCAAATATGATATATACAAGGTAACTTCCCTTCTACGGTAGAGGACTCTGCTTGCACTCACGTCATAAAGGGGGCAATGCTCTTCAATTTGAGCTTTAACTCGTTAAAATATGTGCAGAAGTTTCGGAGATATAGCCTTTAGTATATAGTTGTTAGGTGCAATGCACAACAATATAATATATATAAAAATGACATATATTATATTGTTGAGATGTTACCTAACAACATATTTATACCAAATAGTACAGTTTTGAAGAAAATTGAAGAAAATAGTGTTTGAAGACATACTTTTTCGACTTAATATGAGTGTCACGTGGTCTCATCAATCCTGCAAGGGTTAAATTTCTTCAAGTATAACAACAGGTACAAACTTCATTTTTTACATTTTTTGTTGTAATCTATAGATTTTCTTTCCCCTTTATCATGTGTGCAACACTTAGGTAGTATATTTGGTAGTTGTGTAGAAAAAATATACAGGGTGATCCAAAACTTCAACCCTTAATAGTATAAAATTATTGTTTTTTCATCAAGAAATAAAGAAAATGCACCATATACCGAGTGCGCTGTATGTAGTTCTGAATGGTACATGTTCTTACCCCTCGGTTCTCATTCGTCAGCCATATTGTTATGAGGCAATGAGACATATTATGGTATAAAATCTGTTATATTCTGCAAAAAACAGTTAGAAAGTACCAAATATGATATATACAAGGTAACTTCCCTTCTACGGTAGAGGACTCTGCTTGCACTCACATCATAAAGGGGGCAATGCTCTTCAATTTGAGCTTTAACTCGTTAAAATATGTGCAGAAGTTTCGGAGATATAGCCTTTAGTATATAGTTGTTAGGTGCAATGCACAACAATATAATATATATAAAAATGACATATATTATATTGTTGAGATGTTACCTAACAACATATTTATACCAAATAGTACAGTTTTGAAGAAAATTGAAGAAAATAGTGTTTGAAGACATACTTTTTCGACTTAATATGAGAGTCACGTGGTCTCATCAATCCTGCAAGGGTTAAATTGCTTCAAGTATAACAACAGGTACTAACTTCATTTTTTACATTTTTTGTTGTAATCTATAGATTTTCTTTCCCCTTTATCATGTGTGCAACACTTAGGTAGTATATTTGGTAGTTGTGTAGAAAAAATATACAGGGTGATCCAAAACTTCAACCCTTAATAGTATAAAATTATTGTTTTTTCATCAAGAAATAAAGAAAATGCACCATATACCGAGTGCGCTGTATGTAGTTCTGAATGGTACATGTTCTTACCCCTCGGTTCTCATTCGTCAGCCATATTGTTATGAGGCAATGAGACATATTATGGTATAAAATCTGTTATATTCTGCAAAAAACAGTTAGAAAGTACCAAATATGATATATACAAGGTAACTTCCCTTCTACGGTAGAGGACTCTGCTTGCACTCACATCATAAAGGGGGCAATGCTCTTCAATTTGAGCTTTAACTCGTTAAATATGTGCAGAAGTTTCGGAGATATAGCCTTTAGTATATGGTAGTTAGGTGCAATGCCCAACAATATAATATATATAAAAATGACATATATTATATTGTTGAGATGTTACCTAACAACATATTTATACCAAATAGTACAGTTTTGAAGAAAATTGAAGAAAATAATGTTTGAAGACATACTTTTTCGACTTAAGATGAGTGTCACGTGGTCTCATCAATCCTGCAAGGGTTAAATTACTTCAAGTATAACAACAGGTACTAACTTCATTTTTTACATTTTTTGTTGTAATCTATAGATTTTCTTTCCCCTTTATCATGTGTGCAACACTTAGGTAGTATATTTGGTAGTTGTGTAGAAAAAATATACAGGGTGATGCAAAACTTCAACCCTTAATAGTATAAAATTATTGTTTTTTCATCAAGAAATAAAGAAAATGCACCATATACCGAGTGCGATGTATGTAGTTCTGAATGGTACATGTTCTTACCCCTCGGTTCTCATTCGTCAGCCATATTGTTATGAGGCAATGAGACATATTATGGTATAAAATCTGTTATATTCTGCAAAAAACAGTTAGAAAGTACCAAATATGATATATACAAGGTAACTTCCCTTCTACGGTAGAGGACTCTGCTTGCACTCACATCATAAAGGGGGCAATGCTCTTCAATTTGAGCTTTAATTCGTTAAAATATGTGCAGAAGTTTCGGAGATATAGCCTTTAGTATATAGTAGTTAGGTGCAATGCCCAATAATATAATATATATAAAAATGACATATGTTATATTGTTGAGATGTTACCTAACAACATATTTATACCAAATAGTACAGTTTTGAAGAAAATTAAAGAAAATAGTGTTTGAAGACATACTTTTTCGACTTAAGATGAGTGTCAGGTGGTCTCGTCAATCCTGCAAGGGCTTCAAGTATAACAACAGGTACTAACTTCATTTTTACATTTTTTGTTGTAATCTATAGATTTTCTTTCCCCTTCGTCGTGTGTGCAACACTTAGGTAGTATATTTGGTAGTTGTGTTGAAAAAATATACAGGGTGATCCAAAACTTCAACCCTTAATAGTATAAAATTATTGTTTTTTCATCAAGAAATAAAGAAAATGCACCATATACCGAGTGCGCTGTATGTAGTTCTGAATGGTACATGTTCTTACCCTCGGTTCTCATTCGTCAGCCATATTGTTATGAGGCAATGAGACATATTATGGTATAAAATCTGTTATATTCTGCAAAAAACAGTTAGAAAGTACCAAATATGATATATACAAGGTAACTTCCCTTCTACGGCAGAGGACTCTGCTTGCACTCACATCATAAAGGGGGCAATGTTCTTCAATTTGAGCTTTAACTCGTTAAAATATGTGCAGAAGTTTCGGAGATATAGCCTTTAGTATATGGTAGTTAGGTGCAATGCCCAACAATATAATATATATAAAAATGACATATATTATATTGTTGAGATGTTACCTAACAACATATTTATACCAAATAGTACAGTTTTGAAGAAAATTGAAGAAAATAATGTTTGAAGACATACTTTTTTCGACTTAAGATGAGTGTCACGTGGTCTCATCAATCCTGCAAGGGTTAAATTGCTTCAAGTATAACAACAGGTACTAACTTAATTTTTTACATTTTTTGTTGTAACCTATAGATTTTCTTTCCCCTTCATCATGTGTGCAACACTTAGGTAGTATATTTGGTAGTTGTGTAGAAAAAATATACAGGGTGATTCAAAACTTCAACCCTTAATAGTATAAAATTATTGTTTTTTCATCAAGATATAAAGAAAATGCACCATATACGAGTGCGCTGTATGTAGTTCTGAATGGTACATGTTCTTACCCCTCGGTTCTCATTCGTCAGCCATATTTTATGAGGCAATGAGACATATTATGGTATAAAATCTGTTATATTCTGCAAAAAACAGTTAGAAAGTACCAAATATGATATATACAAGGTAACTTCCCTTCTACGGTAGAGGACTCTGCTTGCACCTCACATCATAAAGGGGGCAATGCTCTTCAATCTGAGCTTTAACTCGTTAAAATATGTGCAGAAGTTTCGGAGATATAGCCTTTAGTATATAGTAGTTAGGTGCAATGCCCAATAATATAATATATATAAAAATGACATATGTTATATTGTTGAGATGTTACCTAACAACATATTTATACCAAATAGTACAGTTTTGAAGAAAATTAAAGAAAATAGTGTTTGGAGACATACTTTTTCGACTTAAGATGAGTGTCAGGTGGTCTCATCAATCCTGCAAGGGCTTCAAGTATAACAACAGGTACTAACTTCATTTTTTACATTTTTTGTTGTAATCTATAGATTTTCTTTCCCCTTCGTCATGTGTGCAACACTTAGGTAGTATATTTGGTAGTTGTGTTGAAAAAATATACAGGGTGATCCAAAACTTCAACCCTTAATAGTATAAAACTATTGTTTTTTCATCAAGAAATAAAGAAAATGCACCATATACCGAGTGCGCTGTATGTAGTTCTGAATGGTACATGTTCTTACCCCTCGGTTCTCATTCGTCAGCCATATTGTTATGAGGCAATGAGACATATTATGGTATAAAATCTGTTATATTCTGCAAAAAACAGTTAGAAAGTACCAAATATGATATATACAAGGTAACTTCCCTTCTACGGTAGAGGACTCTGCTTGCACTCACGTCATAAAGGGGGCAATGCTCTTCAATTTGAGCTTTAACTCGTTAAAATATGTGCAGAAGTTTCGGAGATATAGCCTTTAGTATATAGTTGTTAGGTGCAATGCACAACAATATAATATATATAAAAATGACATATATTATATTGTTGAGATGTTACCTAACAACATATTTATACCAAATAGTACAGTTTTGAAGAAAATTGAAGAAAATAGTGTTTGAAGACATACTTTTTCGACTTAATATGAGTGTCACGTGGTCTCATCAATCCTGCAAGGGTTAAATTTCTTCAAGTATAACAACAGGTACAAACTTCATTTTTTACATTTTTTGTTGTAATCTATAGATTTTCTTTCCCCTTTATCATGTGTGCAACACTTAGGTAGTATATTTGGTAGTTGTGTAGAAAAAATATACAGGGTGATCCAAAACTTCAACCCTTAATAGTATAAAATTATTGTTTTTTCATCAAGAAATAAAGAAAATGCACCATATACCGAGTGCGCTGTATGTAGTTCTGAATGGTACATGTTCTTACCCCTCGGTTCTCATTCGTCAGCCATATTGTTATGAGGCAATGAGACATATTATGGTATAAAATCTGTTATATTCTGCAAAAAACAGTTAGAAAGTACCAAATATGATATATACAAGGTAACTTCCCTTCTACGGTAGAGGACTCTGCTTGCACTCACATCATAAAGGGGGCAATGCTCTTCAATTTGAGCTTTAACTCGTTAAAATATGTGCAGAAGTTTCGGAGATATAGCCTTTAGTATATGGTAGTTAGGTGCAATGCCCAACAATATAATATATATAAAAATGACATATATTATATTGTTGAGATGTTACCTAACAACATATTTATACCAAATAGTACAGTTTTGAAGAAAATTGAAGAAAATAATGTTTGAAGACATACTTTTTCGACTTAAGATGAGTGTCACGTGGTCTCATCAATCCTGCAAGGGTTAAATTGCTTCAAGTATAACAACAGGTACTAACTTAATTTTTTACATTTTTTGTTTTAACCTATAGATTTTCTTTCCCCTTCATCATGTGTGCAACACTTAGGTAGTATATTTGGTAGTTGTGTTGAAAAAATATACAGGGTGATCCAAAACTTCAACCCTTAATAGTATAAAATTATTGTTTTTTCATCAAGATATAAAGAAAATGCACCATATACCGAGTGCGCTGTATGTAGTTCTGAATGGTACATGTTCTTACCCCTCGGTTCTCATTCGTCAGCCATATTGTTATGAGGCAATGAGACATATTATGGTATAAAATCTGTTATATTCTGCAAAAAACAGTTAGAAAGTACCAAATATGATATATACAAGGTAACTTCCCTTCTACGGTAGAGGACTCTGCTTGCACTCACATCATAAAGGGGGCAATGCTCTTCAATTTGAGCTTTATTTCGTTAAAATATGTGCAGAAGTTTCGGAGATATAGCCTTTAGTATATAGTTGTTAGGTGCAATGCACAACAATATAATATATATAAAAATGACATATGTTATATTGTTGAGATGTTACCTAACAACATATTTATACCAAATAGTACAGTTTTGAAGAAAATTGAAGAAAATAGTGTTTGAAGACATACTTTTTCGACTTAATATGAGTGTCACGTGGTCTCATCAATCCTGCAAGGGTTAAATTGCTTCAAGTATAACAACAGGTACTAACTTCATTTTTTACATTTTTTGTTGTAATCTATAGATTTTCTTTCCCCTTTATCATGTGTGCAACACTTAGGTAGTATATTTGGTAGTTGTGTAGAAAAAATATACAGGGTGATCCAAAACTTCAACCCTTAATAGTATAAAATTATTGTTTTTTCATCAAGAAATAAAGAAAATGCACCATATACCGAGTGCGCTGTATGTAGTTCTGAATGGTACATGTTCTTACCCCTCGGTTGTCATTCGTCAGCCATATTGTTATGAGGCAATGAGACATATTATGGGAAATAATTTTTTATATTCTGCAAAAAACAGTTAGAAAGTACCAAATAATATATATACAAGGTAACTTCCCTTCTACGGTAGAGGACTCTGCTTGCACTCACATCATAAAGGGGGCAATGCTCTTCAATTTGAGCTTTATTTCGTTAAAATATGTGCAGAAGTTTCGGAGATATAGCCTTTAGTATATAGTTGTTAGGTGCAATGCACAACAATATAATATATATAAAAATGACATATGTTATATTGTTGAGATGTTACCTAACAACATATTTATACCAAATAGTACAGTTTTGAAGAAAATTGAAGAAAATAGTGTTTGAAGACATACTTTTTCGACTTAAGATGAGTGTCACGTGGTCTCATCAATCCTGCAAGGGTTAAATTGCTTCAAGTATAACAACAGGTACTAACTTCATTTTTTACATTTTTTGTTGTAATCTATAGATTTTCTTTCCCCTTCGTCATGTGTGCAACACTTAGGTAGTATATTTGGTAGTTGTGTTGAAAAAATATACAGGGTGATGCAAAATTTCAACCCTTAATACTATAACATTATTGTTTTTTCATCAAGAAATAAAGAAAATGCACCATATACCGAGTGCGCTGTATGTAGTTCTGAATGGTACATGTTCTTACCCCTCGGTTGTCATTCGTCAGCCATATTGTTATGAGGCAATGAGACATATTATGGGACAAAATCTGTTATATTCTGAAAAAAAAAACAGTTAGAAAGCCCCAAATATGATAAAAAAAAGGTAACTTCCCTTCTACGGTAGAGGACTCTGCATGCACTCACATCATAAAGGGGGCAATGCTCTTCAATTTGAGCTTTAATTCGTTAAAATATGTGCAGAAGTTTCGGAGATATAGCCTTTAGTATATAGTAGTTAGGTGCAATGCCCAACAATATAATATATATAAAAATGACATATGTTATATTGTTGAGATGTTACCTAACAACATATTTATACCAAATAGTACAGTTTTGAAGAAAATTGAAGAAAATAGTGTTTGAAGACATACTTTTTCGACTTAAGATGAGTGTCACGTGGTCTCATCAATCCTGCAAGGGTTAAATTACTTCAAGTATAACAACAGGTACTAACTTCATTTTTTACATTTTTTGTTGTAATCTATAGATTTTCTTTCCCCTTTATCATGTGTGCAACACTTAGGTAGTATATTTGGTAGTTGTGTAGAAAAAATATACAGGGTGATGCAAAACTTCAACCCTTAATAGTATAAAATTATTGTTTTTTCATCAAGAAATAAAGAAAATGCACCATATACCGAGTGCGATGTATGTAGTTCTGAATGGTACATGTTCTTACCCCTCGGTTCTCATTCGTCAGCCATATTGTTATGAGGCAATGAGACATATTATGGTATAAAATCTGTTATATTCTGCAAAAAACAGTTAGAAAGTACCAAATATGATATATACAAGGTAACTTCCCTTCTACGGTAGAGGACTCTGCTTGCACTCACATCATAAAGGGGGCAATGCTCTTCAATTTGAGCTTTAATTCGTTAAAATATGTGCAGAAGTTTCGGAGATATAGCCTTTAGTATATAGTAGTTAGGTGCAATGCCCAATAATATAATATATATAAAAATGACATATGTTATATTGTTGAGATGTTACCTAACAACATATTTATACCAAATAGTACAGTTTTGAAGAAAATTAAAGAAAATAGTGTTTGAAGACATACTTTTTCGACTTAAGATGAGTGTCAGGTGGTCTCATCAATCCTGCAAGGGCTTCAAGTATAACAACAGGTACTAACTTCATTTTTTACATTTTTTGTTGTAATCTATAGATTTTCTTTCCCCTTCGTCGTGTGTGCAACACTTAGGTAGTATATTTGGTAGTTGTGTTGAAAAAATATACAGGGTGATCCAAAACTTCAACCCTTAATAGTATAAAATTATTGTTTTTTCATCAAGAAATAAAGAAAATGCACCATATACCGAGTGCGCTGTATGTAGTTCTGAATGGTACATGTTCTTACCCCTCGGTTCTCATTCGTCAGCCATATTGTTATGAGGCAATGAGACATATTATGGTATAAAATCTGTTATATTCTGCAAAAAACAGTTAGAAAGTACCAAATATGATATATACAAGGTAACTTCCCTTCTACGGCAGAGGACTCTGCTTGCACTCACATCATAAAGGGGGCAATGCTCTTCAATTTGAGCTTTAACTCGTTAAAATATGTGCAGAAGTTTCGGAGATATAGCCTTTAGTATATGGTAGTTAGGTGCAATGCCCAACAATATAATATATATAAAAATGACATATATTATATTGTTGAGATGTTACCTAACAACATATTTATACCAAATAGTACAGTTTTGAAGAAAATTGAAGAAAATAATGTTTGAAGACATACTTTTTCGACTTAAGATGAGTGTCACGTGGTCTCATCAATCCTGCAAGGGTTAAATTGCTTCAAGTATAACAACAGGTACTAACTTAATTTTTTACATTTTTTGTTGTAACCTATAGATTTTCTTTCCCCTTCATCATGTGTGCAACACTTAGGTAGTATATTTGGTAGTTGTGTAGAAAAAATATACAGGGTGATTCAAAACTTCAACCCTTAATAGTATAAAATTATTGTTTTTTCATCAAGATATAAAGAAAATGCACCATATACCGAGTGCGCTGTATGTAGTTCTGAATGGTACATGTTCTTACCCCTCGGTTCTCATTCGTCAGCCATATTTTTATGAGGCAATGAGACATATTATGGTATAAAATCTGTTATATTCTGCAAAAAACAGTTAGAAAGTACCAAATATGATATATACAAGGTAACTTCCCTTCTACGGTAGAGGACTCTGCTTGCACTCACATAATAAAGGGGCAATGCTCTCCAATTTGAGCTTTATTTCGTTAAAATATGTGCAGAAGTTTCGGAGATATAGCCTTTACTATATAGTTGTTAGGTGCAATGCACAACAATATAATATATATAAAAATGACATATGTTATATTGTTGAGATGTTACCTAACAACATATTTATACCAAAGAGTACAGTTTTGAAGAAAATTAAAGAAAATAGTGTTTGAAGACATACTTTTTCGACTTAAGATGAGTGTCAGGTGGTCTCATCAATCCTGCAAGGGCTTCAAGTATAACAACAGGTACTAACTTCATTTTTTACATTTTTTGTTGTAATCTATAGATTTTCTTTCCCCTTCGTCATGTGTGCAACACTTAGGTAGTATATTTGGTAGTTGTGTTGAAAAAATATACAGGGTGATCCAAAACTTCAACCCTTAATAGTATAAAATTATTGTTTTTTCATCAAGAAATAAAGAAAATGCACCATATACCGAGTGCGCTGTATGTAGTTCTGAATGGTACATGTTCTTACCCCTCGGTTCTCATTCGTCAGCCATATTGTTATGAGGCAATGAGACATATTATGGTATAAAATCTGTTATATTCTGCAAAAAACAGTTAGAAAGTACCAAATATGATATATACAAGGTAACTTCCCTTCTACGGTAGAGGACTCTGCTTGCACTCACATCATAAAGGGGGCAATGCTCTTCAATTTGAGCTTTAACTCGTTAAAATATGTGCAGAAGTTTCGGAGATATAGCCTTTAGTATATAGTTGTTAGGTGCAATGCACAACAATATAATATATATAAAAATGACATATATTATATTGTTGAGATGTTACCTAACAACATATTTATACCAAATAGTACAGTTTTGAAGAAAATTGAAGAAAATAGTGTTTGAAGACATACTTTTTCGACTTAATATGAGAGTCACGTGGTCTCATCAATCCTGCAAGGGTTAAATTGCTTCAAGTATAACAACAGGTACTAACTTCATTTTTTACATTTTTTGTTGTAATCTATAGATTTTCTTTCCCCTTTATCATGTGTGCAACACTTAGGTAGTATATTTGGTAGTTGTGTAGAAAAAATATACAGGGTGATCCAAAACTTCAACCCTTAATAGTATAAAATTATTGTTTTTTCATCAAGAAATAAAGAAAATGCACCATATACCGAGTGCGCTGTATGTAGTTCTGAATGGTACATGTTCTTACCCCTCGGTTCTCATTCGTCAGCCATATTGTTATGAGGCAATGAGACATATTATGGTATAAAATCTGTTATATTCTGCAAAAAACAGTTAGAAAGTACCAAATATGATATATACAAGGTAACTTCCCTTCTACGGTAGAGGACTCTGCTTGCACTCACATCATAAAGGGGGCAATGCTCTTCAATTTGAGCTTTAACTCGTTAAAATATGTGCAGAAGTTTCGGAGATATAGCCTTTAGTATATGGTAGTTAGGTGCAATGCCCAACAATATAATATATATAAAAATGACATATATTATATTGTTGAGATGTTACCTAACAACATATTTATACCAAATAGTACAGTTTTGAAGAAAATTGAAGAAAATAATGTTTGAAGACATACTTTTTCGACTTAAGATGAGTGTCACGTGGTCTCATCAATCCTGCAAGGGTTAAATTGCTTCAAGTATAACAGCAGGTACTAACTTAATTTTTTACATTTTTTGTTTTAACCTATAGATTTTCTTTCCCCTTCATCATGTGTGCAACACTTAGGTAGTATATTTGGTAGTTGTGTTGAAAAAATATACAGGGTGATCCAAAACTTCAACCCTTAATAGTATAAAATTATAGTTTTTTCATCAAGATATAAAGAAAATGCACCATATACCGAGTGCGCTGTATGTAGTTCTGAATGGTACATGTTCTTAACCCTCGGTTCTCATTCGTCAGCCATATTGTTATGAGGCAATGAGACATATTATGGTATAAAATCTGTTATATTCTGCAAAAAACAGTTAGAAAGTACCAAATATGATATATACAAGGTAACTTCCCTTCTACGGTAGAGGACTCTGCTTGCACTCACATCATAAAGGGGGCAATGCTCTTCAATTTGAGCTTTATTTCGTTAAAATATGTGCAGAAGTTTCGGAGATATAGCCTTTAGTATATAGTTGTTAGGTGCAATGCACAACAATATAATATATATAAAAATGACATATGTTATATTGTTGAGATGTTACCTAACAACATATTTATACCAAATAGTACAGTTTTGAAGAAAATTGAAGAAAATAGTGTTTGAAGACATACTTTTTCGACTTAATATGAGTGTCACGTGGTCTCATCAATCCTGCAAGGGTTAAATTGCTTCAAGTATAACAACAGGTACTAACTTCATTTTTTACATTTTTTGTTGTAATCTATAGATTTTCTTTCCCCTTTATCATGTGTGCAACACTTAGGTAGTATATTTGGTAGTTGTGTAGAAAAAATATACAGGGTGATCCAAAACTTCAACCCTTAATAGTATAAAATTATTGTTTTTTCATCAAGAAATAAAGAAAATGCACCATATACCGAGTGCGCTGTATGTAGTTCTGAATGGTACATGTTCTTACCCCTCGGTTGTCATTCGTCAGCCATATTGTTATGAGGCAATGAGACATATTATGGGAAATAATTTTTTATATTCTGCAAAAAACAGTTAGAAAGTACCAAATAATATATATACAAGGTAACTTCCCTTCTACGGTAGAGGACTCTGCTTGCACTCACATCATAAAGGGGGCAATGCTCTTCAATTTGAGCTTTAATTCGTTAAAATATGTGCAGAAGTTTCGGAGATATAGCCTTTAGTATATAGTAGTTAGGTGCAATGCCCAATAATATAATATATATAAAAATGACATATGTTATATTGTTGAGATGTTACCTAACAACATATTTATACCAAATAGTACAGTTTTGAAGAAAATTAAAGAAAATAGTGTTTGAAGACATACTTTTTCGACTTAAGATGAGTGTCAGGTGGTCTCATCAATCCTGCAAGGGCTTCAAGTATAACAACAGGTACTAACTTCATTTTTTACATTTTCTGTTGTAATCTATAGATTTTCTTTCCCCTTCGTCATGTGTGCAACACTTAGGTAGTATATTTGGTAGTTGTGTTGAAAATATATACAGGGTGATCCAAAACTTCAACCCTTAATAGTATAAAATTATTGTTTTTTCATCAAGAAATAAAGAAAATGCACCATATACCGAGTGCGCTGTATGTAGTTCTGAATGGTACATGTTCTTACCCCTCGGTTCTCATTCGTCAGCCATATTGTTATGAGGCAATGAGACATATTATGGTATAAAATCTGTTATATTCTGCAAAAAACAGTTAGAAAGTACCAAATATGATATATACAAGGTAACTTCCCTTCTACGGTAGAGGACTCTGCTTGCACTCACATCATAAAGGGGCAATGCTCTCCAATTTGAGCTTTATTTCGTTAAAATATGTGCAGAAGTTTCGGAGATATAGCCTTTAGTATATAGTTGTTAGGTGCAATGCACAACAATATAATATATATAAAAATGACATATGTTATATTGTTGAGATGTTACCTAACAACATATTTATACCAAATAGTACAGTTTTGAAGAAAATTAAAGAAAATAGTGTTTGAAGACATACTTTTTCGACTTAAGATGAGTGTCAGGTGGTCTCATCAATCCTGCAAGGGCTTCAAGTATAACAACAGGTACTAACTTCATTTTTTACATTTTTTGTTGTAATCTATAGATTTTCTTTCCCCTTCGTCATGTGTGCAACACTTAGGTAGTATATTTGGTAGTTGTGTTGAAAAAATATACAGGGTGATCCAAAACTTCAACCCTTAATAGTATAAAATTATTGTTTTTTCATGAAGAAATAAAGAAAATGCACCATATACCGAGTGCGCTGTATGTAGTTCTGAATGGTACATGTTCTTACCCCTCGGTTCTCATTCGTCAGCCATATTGTTATGAGGCAATGAGACATATTATGGTATAAAATCTGTTATATTCTGCAAAAAACAGTTAGAAAGTACCAAATATGATATATACAAGGTAACTTCCCTTCTACGGCAGAGGACTCTGCTTGCACTCACATCATAAAGGGGGCAATGCTCTTCAATTTGAGCTTTAACTCGTTAAAATATGTGCAGAAGTTTCGGAGATATAGCCTTTAGTATATGGTAGTTAGGTGCAATGCCCAACAATATAATATATATAAAAATGACATATATTATATTGTTGAGATGTTACCTAACAACATATTTATACCAAATAGTACAGTTTTGAAGAAAATTGAAGAAAATAATGTTTGAAGACATACTTTTTCGACTTAAGATGAGTGTCACGTGGTCTCATCAATCCTGCAAGGGTTAAATTGCTTCAAGTATAACAACAGGTACTAACTTAATTTTTTACATTTTTTGTTGTAACCTATAGATTTTCTTTCCCCTTCATCATGTGTGCAACACTTAGGTAGTATATTTGGTAGTTGTGTAGAAAAAATATACAGGGTGATGCAAAACTTCAACCCTTAATAGTATAAAATTATTGTTTTTTCATCAAGATATAAAGAAAATGCACCATATACCGAGTGCGCTGTATGTAGTTCTGAATGGTACATGTTCTTACCCCTCGGTTCTCATTCGTCAGCCATATTTTTATGAGGCAATGAGACATATTATGGTATAAAATCTGTTATATTCTGCAAAAAACAGTTAGAAAGTACCAAATATGATATATACAAGGTAACTTCCCTTCTACGGTAGAGGACTCTGCTTGCACTCACATCATAAAGGGGCAATGCTCTCCAATTTGAGCTTTATTTCGTTAAAATATGTGCAGAAGTTTCGGAGATATAGCCTTTAGTATATAGTTGTTAGGTGCAATGCACAACAATATAATATATATAAAAATGACATATGTTATATTGTTGAGATGTTACCTAACAACATATTTATACCAAATAGTACAGTTTTGAAGAAAATTAAAGAAAATAGTGTTTGAAGACATACTTTTTCGACTTAAGATGAGTGTCAGGTGGTCTCATCAATCCTGCAAGGGCTTCAAGTATAACAACAGGTACTAACTTCATTTTTTACATTTTTTGTTGTAATCTATAGATTTTCTTTCCCCTTCGTCATGTGTGCAACACTTAGGTAGTATATTTGGTAGTTGTGTTGAAAAAATATACAGGGTGATCCAAAACTTCAACCCTTAATAGTATAAAATTATTGTTTTTTCATCAAGAAATAAAGAAAATGCACCATATACCGAGTGCGCTGTATGTAGTTCTGAATGGTACATGTTCTTACCCCTCGGTTCTCATTCGTCAGCCATATTGTTATGAGGCAATGAGACATATTATGATATAAAATCTGTTATATTCTGCAAAAAACAGTTAGAAAGTACCAAATATGATATATACAAGGTAACTTCCCTTCTACGGTAGAGGACTCTGCTTGCACTCACATCATAAAGGGGGCAATGCTCTTCAATCTGAGCTTTAACTCGTTAAAATATGTGCAGAAGTTTCGGAGATATAGCCTTTAGTATATAGTAGTTAGGTGCAATGCCCAATAATATAATATATATAAAAATGACATATGTTATATTGTTGAGATGTTACCTAACAACATATTTATACCAAATAGTACAGTTTTGAAAAAAATTAAAGAAAATAGTGTTTGAAGACATACTTTTTCGACTTAAGATGAGTGTCAGGTGGTCTCATCAATCCTGCAAGGGCTTCAAGTATAACAACAGGTACTAACTTCATTTTTTACATTTTCTGTTGTAATCTATAGATTTTCTTTCCCCTTCGTCATGTGTGCAACACTTAGGTAGTATATTTGGTAGTTGTGTTGAAAAAATATACAGGGTGATCCAAAACTTCAACCCTTAATAGTATAAAATTATTGTTTTTTCATCAAGAAATAAAGAAAATGCACCATATACCGAGTGCGCTGTATGTAGTTCTGAATGGTACATGTTCTTACCCCTCGGTTCTCATTCGTCAGCCATATTGTTATGAGGCAATGAGACATATTATGGTATAAAATCTGTTATATTCTGCAAAAAACAGTTAGAAAGTACCAAATATGATATATACAAGGTAACTTCCCTTCTACGGTAGAGGACTCTGCTTGCACTCACATCATAAAGGGGGCAATGCTCTTCAATCTGAGCTTTAACTCGTTAAAATATGTGCAGAAGTTTCGGAGATATAGCCTTTAGTATATAGTAGTTAGGTGCAATGCCCAATAATATAATATATATAAAAATGACATATGTTATATTGTTGAGATGTTACCTAACAACATATTTATACCAAATAGTACAGTTTTGAAGAAAATTAAAGAAAATAGTGTTTGAAGACATACTTTTTCGACTTAAGATGAGTGTCAGGTGGTCTCATCAATCCTGCAAGGGCTTCAAGTATAACAACAGGTACTAACTTCATTTTTTACATTTTCTGTTGTAATCTATAGATTTTCTTTCCCCTTCGTCATGTGTGCAACACTTAGGTAGTATATTTGGTAGTTGTGTTGAAAATATATACAGGGTGATCCAAAACTTCAACCCTTAATAGTATAAAATTATTGTTTTTTCATCAAGAAATAAAGAAAATGCACCATATACCGAGTGCGCTGTATGTAGTTCTGAATGGTACATGTTCTTACCCCTCGGTTCTCATTCGTCAGCCATATTGTTATGAGGCAATGAGACATATTATGGTATAAAATCTGTTATATTCTGCAAAAAACAGTTAGAAAGTACCAAATATGATATATACAAGGTAACTTCCCTTCTACGGTAGAGGACTCTGCTTGCACTCACATCATAAAGGGGCAATGCTCTCCAATTTGAGCTTTATTTCGTTAAAATATGTGCAGAAGTTTCGGAGATATAGCCTTTAGTATATAGTTGTTAGGTGCAATGCACAACAATATAATATATATAAAAATGACATATGTTATATTGTTGAGATGTTACCTAACAACATATTTATACCAAATAGTACAGTTTTGAAGAAAATTAAAGAAAATAGTGTTTGAAGACATACTTTTTCGACTTAAGATGAGTGTCAGGTGGTCTCATCAATCCTGCAAGGGCTTCAAGTATAACAACAGGTACTAACTTCATTTTTTACATTTTCTGTTGTAATCTATAGATTTTCTTTCCCCTTCGTCATGTGTGCAACACTTAGGTAGTATATTTGGTAGTTGTGTTGAAAATATATACAGGGTGATCCAAAACTTCAACCCTTAATAGTATAAAATTATTGTTTTTTCATCAAGAAATAAAGAAAATGCACCATATACCGAGTGCGCTGTATGTAGTTCTGAATGGTACATGTTCTTACCCCTCGGTTCTCATTCGTCAGCCATATTGTTATGAGGCAATGAGACATATTATGGTATAAAATCTGTTATATTCTGCAAAAAACAGTTAGAAAGTACCAAATATGATATATACAAGGTAACTTCCCTTCTACGGTAGAGAACTCTGCTTGCACTCACATCATAAAGGGGCAATGCTCTCCAATTTGAGCTTTATTTCGTTAAAATATGTGCAGAAGTTTCGGAGATATAGCCTTTAGTATATAGTTGTTAGGTGCAATGCACAACAATATAATATATATAAAAATGACATATGTTATATTGTTGAGATGTTACCTAACAACATATTTATACCAAATAGTACAGTTTTGAAGAAAATTAAAGAAAATAGTGTTTGAAGACATACTTTTTCGACTTAAGATGAGTGTCAGGTGGTCTCATCAATCCTGCAAGGGCTTCAAGTATAACAACAGGTACTAACTTCATTTTTTACATTTTTTGTTGTAATCTATAGATTTTCTTTCCCCTTCGTCATGTGTGCAACACTTAGGTAGTATATTTGGTAGTTGTGTTGAAAAAATATACAGGGTGATCCAAAACTTCAACCCTTAATAGTATAAAATTATTGTTTTTTCATCAAGAAATAAAGAAAATGCACCATATACCGAGTGCGCTGTATGTAGTTCTGAATGGTACATGTTCTTACCCCTCGGTTCTCATTCGTCAGCCATATTGTTATGAGGCAATGAGACATATTATGGTATAAAATCTGTTATATTCTGCAAAAAACAGTTAGAAAGTACCAAATATGATATATACAAGGTAACTTCCCTTCTACGGTAGAGGACTCTGCTTGCACTCACATCATAAAGGGGGCAATGCTCTTCAATCTGAGCTTTAACTCGTTAAAATATGTGCAGAAGTTTCGGAGATATAGCCTTTAGTATATAGTAGTTAGGTGCAATGCCCAATAATATAATATATATAAAAATGACATATGTTATATTGTTGAGATGTTACCTAACAACATATTTATACCAAATAGTACAGTTTTGAAGAAAATTAAAGAAAATAGTGTTTGAAGACATACTTTTTCGACTTAAGATGAGTGTCAGGTGGTCTCATCAATCCTGCAAGGGCTTCAAGTATAACAACAGGTACTAACTTCATTTTTTACATTTTCTGTTGTAATCTATAGATTTTCTTTCCCCTTCGTCATGTGTGCAACACTTAGGTAGTATATTTGGTAGTTGTGTTGAAAAAATATACAGGGTGATCCAAAACTTCAACCCTTAATAGTATAAAATTATTGTTTTTTCATCAAGAAATAAAGAAAATGCACCATATACCGAGTGCGCTGTATGTAGTTCTGAATGGTACATGTTCTTACCCCTGGGTTCTCATTCGTCAGCCATATTGTTATGAGGCAATGAGACATATTATGGTATAAAATCTGTTATATTCTGCAAAAAACAGTTAGAAAGTACCAAATATGATATATACAAGGTAACTTCCCTTCTACGGTAGAGGACTCTGCTTGCACTCACATCATAAAGGGGGCAATGCTCTTCAATCTGAGCTTTAACTCGTTAAAATATGTGCAGAAGTTTCGGAGATATAGCCTTTAGTATATAGTAGTTAGGTGCAATGCCCAATAATATAATATATATAAAAATGACATATGTTATATTGTTGAGATGTTACCTAACAACATATTTATACCAAATAGTACAGTTTTGAAGAAAATTAAAGAAAATAGTGTTTGAAGACATACTTTTTCGACTTAAGATGAGTGTCAGGTGGTCTCATCAATCCTGCAAGGGCTTCAAGTATAACAACAGGTACTAACTTCATTTTTTACATTTTCTGTTGTAATCTATAGATTTTCTTTCCCCTTCGTCATGTGTGCAACACTTAGGTAGTATATTTGGTAGTTGTGTTGAAAAAATATACAGGGTGATCCAAAACTTCAACCCTTAATAGTATAAAATTATTGTTTTTTCATCAAGAAATAAAGAAAATGCACCATATACCGAGTGCGCTGTATGTAGTTCTGAATGGTACATGTTCTTACCCCTCGGTTCTCATTCGTCAGCCATATTGTTATGAGGCAATGAGACATATTATGGTATAAAATCTGTTATATTCTCCAAAAAACAGTTAGAAGGTACCAAATATGATATATACAAGGTAACTTCCCTTCTACGGTAGAGGACTCTGCTTGCACTCACATCATAAAGGGGGCAATGCTCTTCAATTTGAGCTTTAACTCGTTAAAATATGTGCAGAAGTTTCGGAGATATAGCCTTTAGTATATGGTAGTTAGGTGCAATGCCCAACAATATAATATATATAAAAATGACATATATTATATTGTTGAGATGTTACCTAACAACATATTTATACCAAATAGTACAGTTTTGAAGAAAATTGAAGAAAATAATGTTTGAAGACATACTTTTTCGACTTAAGATGAGTGTCACGTGGTCTCATCAATCCTGCAAGGGTTAAATTGCTTCAAGTATAACAACAGGTACTAACTTAATTTTTTACATTTTTTGTTGTAACCTATAGATTTTCTTTCCCCTTCATCATGTGTGCAACACTTAGGTAGTATATTTGGTAGTTGTGTAGAAAAAATATACAGGGTGATGCAAAACTTCAACCCTTAATAGTATAAAATTATTGTTTTTTCATCAAGATATAAAGAAAATGCACCATATACCGAGTGCGCTGTATGTAGTTCTGAATGGTGCATGTTCTTACCCCTCGGTTCTCATTCGTCAGCCATATTTTTATGAGGCAATGAGACATATTATGGTATAAAATCTGTTATATTCTGCAAAAAACAGTTAGAAAGTACCAAATATGATATATACAAGGTAACTTCCCTTCTACGGTAGAGGACTCTGCTTGCACTCACATCATAAAGGGGCAATGCTCTCCAATTTGAGCTTTATTTCGTTAAAATATGTGCAGAAGTTTCGGAGATATAGCCTTTAGTATATAGTTGTTAGGTGCAATGCACAACAATATAATATATATAAAAATGACATATGTTATATTGTTGAGATGTTACCTAACAACATATTTATAACAAAGAGTACAGTTTTGAAGAAAATTAAAGAAAATAGTGTTTGAAGACATACTTTTTCGACTTAAGATGAGTGTCAGGTGGTCTCATCAATCCTGCAAGGGCTTCAAGTATAACAACAGGTACTAACTTCATTTTTTACATTTTTTGTTGTAATCTATAGATTTTCTTTCCCCTTCGTCATGTGTGCATTACTTAGGTAGTATATTTGGTAGTTGTGTTGAAAAAATATACAGGGTGATCCAAAACTTCAACCCTTAATAGTATAAAATTATTGTTTTTTCATCAAGAAATAAAGAAAATGCACCATATACCGAGTGCGCTGTATGTAGTTCTGAATGGTACATGTTCTTACCCCTCGGTTCTCATTCGTCAGCCATATTGTTATGAGACAATGAGACATATTATGGGAAATAATTTTTTATATTCTGCAAAAAACAGTTAGAAAGTACCAAATATGATATATACAAGGTAACTTCCCTTCTACGGTAGAGGACTCTGCTTGCACTCACATCATAAAGGGGGCAATGCTCTTCAATTTGAGCTTTATTTCGTTAAAATATGTGCAGAAGTTTCGGAGATATAGCCTTTAGTATATAGTTGTTAGGTGCAATGCACAACAATATAATATATATAAAAATGACATATGTTATATTGTTGAGATGTTACCTAACAACATATTTATACCAAATAGTACAGTTTTGAAGAAAATTGAAGAAAATAGTGTTTGAAGACATACTTTTTCGACTTAATATGAGTGTCACGTGGTCTCATCAATCCTGCAAGGGTTAAATTGCTTCAAGTATAACAACAGGTACTAACTTCATTTTTTACATTTTTTGTTGTAATCTATAGATTTTCTTTCCCCTTCGTCATGTGTGCAACACTTAGGTAGTATATTTGGTAGTTGTGTTGAAAAAATATACAGGGTGATCCAAAACTTCAACCCTTAATAGTATAAAATTATTGTTTTTTCATCAAGAAATAAAGAAAATGCACCATATACCGAGTGCGCTGTATGTAGTTCTGAATGGTACATGTTCTTACCCCTCGGTTCTCATTCGTCAGCCATATTGTTATGAGGCAATGAGACATATTATGGTATAAAATCTGTTATATTCTGCAAAAAACAGTTAGAAAGTACCAAATATGATATATACAAGGTAACTTCCCTTCTACGGTAGAGGACTCTGCTTGCACTCACATCATAAAGGGGGCAATGCTCTTCAATCTGAGCTTTAACTCGTTAAAATATGTGCAGAAGTTTCGGAGATATAGCCTTTAGTATATAGTAGTTAGGTGCAATGCCCAATAATATAATATATAAAAAAAATGACATATGTTATATTGTTGAGATGTTACCTAACAACATATTTATACCAAATAGTAGAGTTTTGAAGAAAATTAAAGAAAATAGTGTTTGAAGACATACTTTTTCGACTTAAGATGAGTGTCAGGTGGTCTCATCAATCCTGCAAGGGCTTCAAGTATAACAACAGGTACTAACTTCATTTTTTACATTTTCTGTTGTAATCTATAGATTTTCTTTCCCCTTCGTCATGTGTGCAACACTTAGGTAGTATATTTGGTAGTTGTGTTGAAAAAATATACAGGGTGATCCAAAACTTCAACCCTTAATAGTATAAAATTATTGTTTTTTCATCAAGAAATAAAGAAAATGCACCATATACCGAGTGCGCTGTATGTAGTTCTGAATGGTACATGTTCTTACCCCTCGGTTCTCATTCGTCAGCCATATTGTTATGAGGCAATGAGACATATTATGGTATAAAATCTGTTATATTCTGCAAAAAACAGTTAGAAAGTACCAAATATGATATATACAAGGTAACTTCCCTTCTACGGTAGAGGACTCTGCTTGCACTCACATCATAAAGGGGGCAATGCTCTTCAATCTGAGCTTTAACTCGTTAAAATATGTGCAGAAGTTTCGGAGATATAGCCTTTAGTATATAGTAGTTAGGTGCAATGCCCAATAATATAATATATATAAAAATGACATATGTTATATTGTTGAGATGTTACCTAACAACTTATTTATACCAAATAGTACAGTTTTGAAGAAAATTAAAGAAAATAGTGTTTGAAGACATACTTTTTCGACTTAAGATGAGTGTCAGGTGGTCTCATCAATCCTGCAAGGGCTTCAAGTATAACAACAGGTACTAACTTCATTTTTTACATTTTCTGTTGTAATCTATAGATTTTCTTTCCCCTTCGTCATGTGTGCAACACTTAGGTAGTATATTTGGTAGTTGTGTTGAAAAAATATACAGGGTGATCCAAAACTTCAACCCTTAATAGTATAAAATTATTGTTTTTTCATCAAGAAATAAAGAAAATGCACCATATACCGAGTGCGCTGTATGTAGTTCTGAATGGTACATGTTCTTACCCCTCGGTTCTCATTCGTCAGCCATATTGTTATGAGGCAATGAGACATATTATGGTATAAAATCTGTTATATTCTGCAAAAAACAGTTAGAAGGTACCAAATATGATATATACAAGGTAACTTCCCTTCTACGGTAGAGGACTCTGCTTGCACTCACATCATAAAGGGGGCAATGCTCTTCAATTTGAGCTTTAACTCGTTAAAATATGTGCAGAAGTTTCGGAGATATAGCCTTTAGTATATGGTAGTTAGGTGCAATGCCCAACAATATAATATATATAAAAATGACATATATTATATTGTTGAGATGTTACCTAACAACATATTTATACCAAATAGTACAGTTTTGAAGAAAATTGAAGAAAATAATGTTT